>NC_139990.1:4325148-4448626 GCF_964263955.1 Coregonus lavaretus | reverse complement strand
AATGCCAGCGTACAATTGTTTTTATTTATTGTTGCTTTCATTTTGCGATTGGCTTCTTCACTGGAGACTTGCTCTCCGGTAATGTATGTATGTATAGTACAAAGCGGAGTGTATTCACTAGGAAACAAACGGAAGAAAACGGGCTAAAATGGAGAGGGACTAACCTGAACTTGTCCAATAAGAAACACTCATTTTCATTGCAAAACGTTTCGCTACTGTTTTCTACAGTGTGTGCAAACGAATACACCCCAGTGCGTTACTGTTGCTAACCATTAAACCAATCTGTATCACAAACATTAACCCAGTGCCATTACTCTGTTAGCTTGATCCAATCACTGTTTTGCACACTTAGCTAAAAGACACAAGCTGTAAATGAGACCTCACACTGCAATATTCCTCATTCGTTTTGGATTTAGAGCTGTCTTATCTATTTGAAATGTTAGTTATTTTGGGTCAGATCGCTGCAATTTTAAATTCTGCGAGAACAGTCTAGTGGACTGAAAGAGAAAGTTGTCCAATGTGTTGTCCACATGCTGTCCTAACTCTTTCCTGTTTGTGTTCCTAACAGAGGGGCAGGAGGTTAAGGTTGGAGAGTACAACGCTATCGCTGATGTCCTGGACCTCATCAACAACACCATGAGGTTCCAAGGTACTTACACATGAGATTGTGTGTGTGTGTGTGTGTGTGTGTGTGTGTATGTGTGTGTGTGTGTGTGTGTGTGTGTGTGTGTGTGTGCGTGCGTTGTGTGTGTGTGTGTGTGTGTGCGTGTGTGTATGTGTGTGTGTGTATGTGTGTGTGTGTGTGTGTGTGTGTGTGTGTGTGTGTGTGTGTGTGTGTGTGTGTGTGTGTGTGTGTGTGTGTGTGTGTGTGTGTGTGTGTGTGCACGTACACACAGGGCATCCAGTATACTCCTCTCAACCAATCATCCTGTGTTGAATTATTTACCAGCATTTTTATTAAGCCATGTTTTCTGGTGTTGACATTCCTTGTAATTGGTTCAATTCCTGATGATTACTACAACCCTCCCCCTCCCCTCCCCTCCCTCCCTGTTGTCCCATATACACACACTCTGGGACAGCTAAAACAATTGTTTCTATGTGTCGAACCACCATAAGAGAGCTCAGTAAGATGAGACGTTGAAATCGATTGGCAAAGACACGGAGAGGACGGATAAAGGAAAGGGCAAACATAAGAAACAGCGGTCGCTGACCACAACAACTGATTCTCTATGGAGGTACATTTACACAGCTGAATGTAGCCAAATTGAGGCGTTTTCCAATGTCAAGTAGCCTAATGATGGTTAATTTAGGATCTATCCTTCTACTGTAGAAGTGTCCAGTACTTTACGTACTGTAGAATCAAAGTCACTGGACAAGTGGACACACTTAAAATCAAAATAATTATTGTTAATTATTGTACATTTCTCAGGCTAAGAAAATCCCCACTAGGCACAGACGTTAGTTCAACGTCTAGTTTTGATTTACAGTGGGGGAAAAAAGTATTTAGTCAGCCACTGTACATTTGGTTGAGTTGCCAACTAACATGAATTCAACAAAAAATGTCACTGTTATTGGATTTAGGAAAAAATACAGAATTCCCTTACATTGATGACTTTTTGCAAATCCAATCAGTTTTCCATGTTGATTCAACGTCATCATATTATTTTTTATGTTGTTGAAATGACGTGGAAACAACATTGATTCAACCAGTTTTTTTGCTAGTTGGTCTGTGAATGTCCTCCTCTTCATTCAGGAGTGGATCCTCCAAATCAAGTTATTTTCCTTTCCCCCTTCTTGTGGAGTTGTTTTTCAACGTAAAATACTGGTGAGGTCTCATTTTGTTTGTCTATCCTTCACCTGTAGAAGTCATTATTAGAATAATTTTTATATGGCAAATGTCTTCCTCCTCTTCATTCCAGGAGTGGAGCCTCCTAAGGACCGTACGTTTGTACGTCTGCAGCGTCGCAACATCAACGTACCCCTCTACAGCATCCTGTCTGTTATCACCATCCTGGGCATGCTCATGGCAGGGGCCTTCCTCTTCTTCAACATCAAGAACCGCAACCACAGGTCAGTGGAAGAGGGAGGGGAATGAGGGGAGGATGGGGTCGAGCTCTAGCCTGGCTGACGCTACTCATGTGGTACACAGCAAGGGAGAGCTGTGACTCACTGGTCTGGACAGGAGTCAAATTGTAAATGCAGTATTCACACAGAAATGAGCTTTGATTGGTTCTCTCAAACGTTGTTTTCTTTCCTGGGGAGTTGAGAGTCTGAGACCTCACGTTGTTTGGATTAGAAAATCCAACAGTTGTATTGGAAGTGGGCGGCGCTCGGGGGCTGCGTGTGGTTGTCGATGTTGGTGTCTGAGTGAGAAAGACACAGAGGAGAACCAATCAAAAGTACAGCCCCCTTCATTTTCAACGCATTGTGCTGACAATATCAAGGAGCCTTTCCAGACTACGGAGTCAGGAAGACTTGGAGTTTGGTGGACTAGTGCTAGCTAGACTAGTAGAGCTCTGGGGGGAAGTTTCTTCTCGGTACAAATCTAGGATTCGCTTCCCCTCCCCCAATCATATGTTAAAGAGATTCACCAGTACTTTTGTATACTTTTTAGCCAGAGTTTGTGAAAGTAGCGCTCACGAGCAAAAAGTGGTCTCCAAAAACTGGGTACTACATCATATATGTGCAGATACTGTATGTGCACCACATCATTGCTCTGTCTCTCGCTCTGCTGTTGTGCACCTTGCTAGCTGTCACTCAAATGGCGAGGGGCTGAAGCTCATTGGCTAGAACTCAAATTGCTAGGGGGTTAGCTCACGTGGGGGGAAATGTAGGGAAAATAGCGCAGCGCAGCTTCCAGAAAAACAGTCGCTTTCAAACTAGGGATTTTGTGGCTAATTGAGGTAAAACAGTAATTCTGCTGATAGATTCTGAATGTATGAACTACACATTGACACATCCAGCCCAAAGCGGGAGGTTTAAAAAATACTTAGCAGTTACCAAAGTTCCGGAGCATGTCTTTAACCATTACTGGGGGAAAGCTAAAACTGACCCAAGGTCAGTGTCTAGGGTCAACTTCATCCTACACCAGTGGTATTCAAAGTCGGGGTCGGGACCCCTACTGGGGTTGCGGGGGAATTGCAGTGGGGTCGCCACATAAAAAAGTTACGATTACAGATTTTATGGGACAATATACTGACAATATATTGTATGTTAATGTATAATAATGTATAATGTATGACTGTAGGATATGACCATGTAATAGCAATAGGAAGGTGGTGGGGGGGGGGGCTCACCTCATCCCCCCCACCACCAATGTGTAGCACCCAAATGAAATCAAATTTAGTTAGTTTGTCACATACACGTGTTTAGCCCCGTGTAGCTCAGTTGGTAGAGCATGGTGCTTGCAACGCCAGGGTTGTGGGTTCGTTTCCCACGGGGGGCCAGTATGAAAAAAATGTATGCACTCACTAACTGTAAGTCGCTCTGGATAAGAGCGTCTGCTAAATGACTAAAATTTAAAAATGTAGCAGATGTATTATCCAAGATGTATTATCCAAGATGGCGTAGCAGTGTGGTCGTGTGCTCGTGTAAATAGCCTGTTTTTTGTGTTTTGTCTTTTTCGTATATATTTCTCAATCTCACTTTTCATCCTTCAACTAAATATACTTTCCTGCAACCCGCCTCACCCAATGTGGAACGGATTCTATTATTTCTTATACCTTGTTATCTAGAACCTCCGGCTGAAACTAGCCAGCTAACTAGCTACTTGCTATTAGCCACCATTAGTGGTTTTCACCATTGTCCGTGGCCTGCACTACCTACCAGCCAGCTCTAGCCTGGACAATTATCGGCCAGTCTGCACAGTCTGCACAGCGCGCTATCGACCCAGAACATATCGGATTTTCTTCCGGAATCACTGAATCACTGGACCTTAAAACCGGATCATCGCAACTAGCTAGCTGCAACCGAATGGATGTTGTTGTTGGCTAATCACCACTGTCCCAAAACAAGCACCAGTTAACCTTGAGCTAGCCTCGAGCCAGGCCCATCTCCCGGCTATCTACCTCTCTGTCAACCGGACGGGACCTCCTAGTGTCGACACGCAGCCCCGCCGATCCATCACGACTGGTCTGCCGACGTAATCGTCTGATGTGGTTTCAACAGGCTTCCCATTGCGACGAACACGAAGATCCATCTGCTAGCCACGGCCCGCTAGCACACGCAATCAACATTCATGCCTCCTGCTCGCCTGTGCCGTAGCAGCCATCGAAATGCTCCCGGACTCACCTATTGCTGTTCACTGGACATTATGATCACTCAGCTACACAGCTGATGCTTGCTGGACCGTTCCTTTACACGGTACCCCATCCTGTTCATCTGTCCTGTTTATCTGTTTAGCCTCAGCCCAAACTTTCGTTGCCATTACCAGTTGTTGTCTTAGCTCTCTCGAATAACACCTGTGATTGCTTTATGCCTCTCTCCCATGTCAATATGCTTTGCCTATTGCTGTTTCGGTTAGTTCTTATTATGCAATTTCACTGTAGAGCCCCTAGTCATGCTCAACCTGCCTCAGATAGCTCCTTTGTCCCACCCCCCATACACGCGGAGACCGGCTCAATCGGTGCCTCCAGTGATGCTATCTCTTTCATCGTTACCCAACGCTTAGGTTTACCTCCACTGTACTCATATCCTTCCATATCCTTGTCTGTACATAATGCCCTGAATCTATTCTACAACGTCCGGAAATCTGCCCCTTTTAATCTCTGTACCCAACGCACTAGAAGACCAGTTCTTAAAGCCTTTAGCCATATCCTTATTCTACTCCTCCTCTGTTCAAATCAAATCAAATCACATTTTATTGGTCACATGCGCCGAATACAACAGGTGCAGACATTACAGTGAAATGCATACTTACAGCCCTTAACCAACAGTGCATTTATAAAAATAAAACAACAAAAAAAGTGGTGAGAAAAAAAAAAGAGCAGAAGTAAAATAAAATAACAGTAGGGAGGCTATATATACAGGGGGGTACCGGTGCAGAGTCAATGTGCGGGGGCACCGGCTAGTTCCTCTGGTGATGTAGACGTTAACCCAGGCCCTGTAGCCCCCAGTATCACTCCTACTCCCCAGGCGCTATCATTTGTTGACTTCTGTAACCGTAAAAGCCTTGGTTTCTTGCATGTTAACATCAGAAGCCTCCTCCCTAAGTTTGAATTATTCACTGCGTTAGCACACTCCGCCAACCCTGATGTTCTAGCAGTGTCTGAATCCTGGCTTAGGAAGGCCACCAAAAACTCTGAAATTTCCATCCCCAACTACAAAATGTTCTGTCTAGATAGAACTGCCAAAGGAGGCGGAGTTGCAATCTACTGTAGAGATAGCCTGCAGAGCTCTATCATACTATCCAGGTCTGTACCCAAACAGTTTGAGCTTCTACTTCTAAAAATCCACCTTTCCAGAAATAAGTCTATCACTGCTGCCGCATGCTACAGACCCCCCTCAGCCCCCAGCTGTGCCCTGGACACCATATGTGAATTGATTGCCCCCCATCTATCCTCAGAGTTCGTACTACTTGGTGACCTAAACTGGGATATGCTTAACACCCCAGCCGTCATACAATCTAAACTAGATGCCCTCAATCTCACACAAATTATCAAGGAACCTACCAGGTACAACCCTAAATCCGTAAACATGGGCACCCTCATAGATATCATCCTGACAAATGTACCCTCTAAATACACCTCTGCTGTCTTCAAACAGGATCTCAACAATCACTGCCTCATTGCCTGCGTCCGTAATGGATCCGCAGTCAAACGACCACCCCTCATCACTGTCAAACGCTCCCTAAAACACTTCAGCGAGCAGGCCTTTCTAATTGACCTGGCCCAGGTATCCTGGATGGATATTGACCTCATTCCGTCTGTAGAGGATGCCTGGTTGTTCTTTAAAAGTGCTTTCCTCTCCATCTTAAATAAGCATGCCCCATTCAGAAAATTCAGAACTAAGAACAGATATAGCCCCTGGTTCACCCCAGAATTGACTGCCTTGACCAGCACAAAAACATCCTGTGGCGTACTGCATTAGCATCGAACAACCCCCGCGATATGCAACTTTTCAGGGAAGTCAGGAACCAATATACACAATCAGTTAGGAAAGCAAAGGCTAGCTTTTTCAAACAGAAATTTGCATCCTGTAGCACTAACTCCAAAAAGTTTTGGGACACTGTAAAGTCCATGGAGAATAAGAGCACCTCCTCCCAGCTGCCCACTGCACTGAAGCTAGGAAACACTGTCACCACCGATAAATCTACGATAATCGAGAATTTCAACAAGCGACCAGCCATTCTTTCCACCTGGCTACCCCTACCCAGGCCACCAGCTCTGCACCCTCCGCTGCAACTTACCCATGCCACCCTCGCTTCTCCTTCACCCAAATTCAGATAGCTGATGTTCTGAAAGAGCTGCAAAATCTGGACCCATACAAATCAGCTGGGCTAGACAATCTGGACCCTTTCTTTCTAAAATTAGCCGCCAAAATTATAGCAACCCCTATTACTAGCCTGTTCAACCTCTCTTTCGTATCATCTGAGATCCCCAGAGATTGGAAAGCTGCCGCTGTCATCCCCCTCTTCAAAGGGGGTGACACTCTAGATCCAAACTGTTACCGACCTAAATCCATCCTGCCCTTCGAAAGTATTTGAAAGCCAAGTTAACAAACAGATCATCGACCATTTCGAATCCCACCGTACCTTCTCCGCTATGCAATCTGGTTTCCGAGCTGGTCATGGGTGCACATTTACATTTACATTTACGTCATTTAGCAGACGCTCTTATCCAGAGCGACTTACAAATTGGTGCATTCACCTTATAGCCAGTGGGATAACCACTTTACAATGTATTTTATTTAGGATTACTTTATCCTATCCCAGGTATTCCTTAAAGAGGTGGAGTTTCAAATGTCTCCGGAAGGTGGTGAGTGACTCCGCTGTCCTGGCGTCGTGAGGGAGCTTGTGCACCTCAGCCACGCTCAAGGTCCTAAACGATATTATAACCGCGATCGATAAAAGACAGTACTGTGCAACTGTCTTCATCGACCTGGCCAAGGCTTTCGACTCTGTCAATCACCTCATTCTTATTGGCAGACTAAATAGCCTTGGTTTCTCAAATGACTACCTCACCTGGTTCACCAACTACTTCTCAGAAAGAGTTCAATGTGTCAAATCGGAGGGCCTGTTGTCTGGACCTCTGGTAGTCTCTATGGGGGTGCCACAGGGTTCAATTCTCGGGCCGACTCTTTCATCCGTGTATATCAATGATGTCGCTCTTGCTGCTGGTGACTCTCAGATCCACCTCTACACAGACGACACCATTTTGTATACATCTGGCCCTTCATTGGAGACTGTGTTAACAAACCTCCAAACAGTAATAAAGGGGAATATATTTTTTTTTTAAGGATATGTATGTGTATGTATGTATGTGTGTATATGTATATGTGTATGTATGTGTGTATATATATAAAAAAAAAACATGGGGGATTGGAAGTGATGCAGACAATTACATTGATGGAAGTTACAATCTATCTGCAATATTAAGCTGATCTACCCCCACATAGCCTCCAACTGCTCTTAAACTCTAGTAAAACTAAATGCATGCTCTTCAATCGAACGCTGCTTGCACCCGCCCGCCCGACTAGAATCACTACTCTCGGCAGGTCTGACTTAGAATTTGTGGACAACTACAAATACCTAGGTGTCTAGTTAGACCGTAAACTCTCCTTCCAGACTCACATTAAGCATCTCCAATCCAAAGTTAAATCTAGAATTGGCTTCCTATTTCGCAACAAAGCCTCCTTCACTCATGCTGCCAAACATGCCCTCGTAAAACTGACTATCCTACCGATCCTTGACTTCGGCGATGTCATTTACAAAATAGCCTCCAACACTCTACTCAGCAAATTGGATGTAGTCTATCACAGTGCCATCCGTTTTGTCACCAAAGCCCCATATACTACCCACCATTGTGACCTGTACGCTCTCGTTGGCTGGCCCTCACTACATATTCGTTGCCAAACCCACTGGCTCCAGGTCATCTATAAATCACTGCTAGGCAAATCCCGCCTTATCTTAGCTCATTGGTCACCATAGCAACACCCACCGTAGTATGCGCTCCAGCAGGTATATCTCACTGGTCATCCCCAAAGCCAACACCTCCTTTGGTCGCCATTCCTTCCAGTTCTCTGCTGCCAATGACTGGAATGAACTGAAAAAATCTCTGAAGCTGGAGACTCTTATCTCCCTCACTAACTTTAAGCATCAGTTGTCAGAGCAGCTTACCGATCACTGCACCTGTACACAGCCCATCTGTAATTAGCCCACCCAACTACCTCATCCCCATATTGTTATTTATTTTGCTCATTTGCACCCCAGTATCTCTATTTGCACATCATCTTCTGCACATCTATCACTCCAGTGTTAATACTAAATTGTAATTATTTTGCACTATGGCCTATTTATTGCCTTTCCTCCATAACTTACTACATTTGCACACACTGTATATAGATTTTATATTGTGTTATTGACTGTATGTTTTTGTTTATCCCATGTGTAACTCTGTGTTGTTGTTGTTGTTTTTATCGCACTGCTTTGCTTTATCTTGGCCAGGTCGCAGTCATAAATGAGAACTTGTTCTCAACTGGCTTACCTGGTTAAATAAAGGTAAAAAAATGAATAAAAATAAATGTTATTGCGGTTGTAGTGAAATGCTTGTGCTTCTAGCTCCGACAGTGCAGTAATATCTAACAAGTAATATCTAACAATTTCACAACATATACCCAATACACACACATCTAAGTAAGGAATTGAATTAAGAATATATACATATATGGACGAGCAATGACAGAGCGGCATGGACTAAGATACAGAAGAATATTATAGAATAGAATACAGTATATACATATGAGATGAGAAGTGCAAGAAATGTAAACATTATTAAAGTGACTATTGTTCCATTTCTTAAAGTGGCCAGTGATTTCAATAGGCAGCAGCAGCCTCTAATGTGCTAGTGATGGCTATTTAACAGTCTGATGGCCTTGAGATAGAAGCTGTTTTTCATTCTCTCGGTCCCAGCTTTGATGCACCTGTACTGACCTCGCCATCTGGATGATAGCGAGGTGAACTGGCAGTGGCTTGGGTGGTTGATGTCCTTGATTATCTTTTTGGCCTTCCTGTGACATCGGGTGCTGTAGGTGTCTTGGAGGGCGGATAGTTTGCCCCCGGTAATGCGTTCGGCAGACCGCACCACCCTCTGGAGAACCCTGCGGTTGCGGGCGGTGCAGTTGCCGTACCAGGCAGTGATACAGCCCGACAGGATGCTCTCAATTGTGCATCTGTAAAAGTTTGTGAGGGTTTTATTAAAACAGCTACTAAAACTGCTCTCAGAGTACAGCAAATCTCTGCAAATGTCCCTAGAGATGCAGCCTATAGACAAGGACATATCCCCTAGAACGTAATATGAATCAACTTGATTGTAGATACAGTGAGGGAAAAAAGTATTTGATCCCCTGCTGATTTTGTACGTTTGCCAACTGATAAAGAAATGATCAGTCTATAATTTTAATGGTAGGTTTATTTGAACAGTGAGAGACAGAATAACAACAAAAAAATCCAGAAAAACGCATGTCAAAAATGTTATAAATTGATTTGCATTTTAATGAGGGAAATAAGTATTTGACCCCCTCTCAATCAGAAAGATTTCTGGCTCCCAGGTGTCTTTTATACAGGTAACGAGCTGAGATTAGGAGCACACTCTTAAAGGGAGTGCTCCTAATCTCAGCTTGTTACCTGTATAAAAGACACCTGTCCACAGAAGCAATCAATCAATCAGATTCCAAACTCTCCACCATGGCCAAGACCAAAGAGCTCTCCAAGGATGTCAGGGACAAGATTGTAGACCTACACAAGGCTGGAATGGGCTACAAGACCATCGCCAAGCAGCTTGGTGAGAAGGTGACAACAGTTGGTGCGATTATTCGCAAATGGAAGAAACACAAAAGAACTGTCAATCTCCCTCGGCCTGGGGCTCCATGCAAGATCTCACCTCGAGGAGTTGCAATGATCATGAGAACGGTGAGGAATCAGCCCAGAACTACACGGAAGGATCTTGTCAATGATCTCAAGGCAGCTGGGACCATAGTCACCAAGAAAACAATTGGTAACACACTACGCTGTGAAGGACTGAAATCCTGCAGCGCCCGCAAGGTCCCCCTGCTCAAGAAAGCACATATACAGGCCCGTCTGAAGTTTGCCAATGAACATCTGAATGATTCAGAGGAGAACTGGGTGAAAGTGTTGTGGTCAGATGAGACCAAAATGGAGGTCTTTGGCATCAACTCAACTCGCCGTGTTTGGAGGAGGAGGAATACTGCCTATGACCCCAAGAACACCATCCCCACCGTCAAACATGGCGGTGGAAACATTATGCTTTGGGGGTGTTTTTCTGCTAAGGGGACAGGACAACTTCACCGCATCAAAGGGACGATGGACGAGGCCATGTACTGTCAAATCTTGGGTGAGAACCTCCTTCCCTCAGCCAGGGCATTGAAAATGGGTCGTGGATGGGTATTCCAGCATGACAATGACCCAAAACACAGGGCCAAGGCAACAAAGGAGTGTCTCAAGAAGAAGCACATTAAGGTCTTGGAGTGGCCTAGCCAGTCTCCAGACCTTAATCCCATAGAAAATCTGTGGAGGGAACTGAAGGTTCGAGTTGCCAAACGTCAGCCTCGAAACCTAATGACTTGGAGAAGATCCGCAAAGAGTGGGACAAAATCCCTCCTGAGATGTGTGCAAACCTGGTGGCCAACTACAAGAAACGTCTGACCTCTGTGATTGCCAACAAGGGTTTTGCCACCAAGTACTAAGTCATGTTTTGCAGAGAGGTCAAATACTTATTTCCCTCATTAAAATGCAAATCAATTTATAACATTTTTGACATGCGTTTTTCTGGATTTTTTTGTTGTTATTCTGTCTCTCACTGTTCAAATAAACCTACCATTAAAATTATAGACAGATCATTTCTTTTTCAGTGGGCAAACATACAAAATCAGCAGGGGATCAAATACTTTTTTCCCTCACTGTACAATGAATAACACAAGATGGAAAAAAGGAACATGGTTTACAGACATGGTGTGTATTGGGACCCCGGCATTACACTATACCTGATTCTGCAGCACCATGGCCCTATATAGATGGGGTGTTGCCGATATCCCCTCGCCTTGCATTTACAGACAGATTTGATTACCTATTGATTTGATGTACAGTTGAGTTGTGAGTTACACAATGGTTTGGGACATGCTGTCCTAAGTGAACTGTAATGTACAGACATCCTGGGGTGTATTCACTAGGAACCAAACGGGCAGAAAAGGGGTGGGGGACATACTTGAACTTGTCCAATAATAAACTCATTTTCGTAATGTTTTGCTACGGTGCTCACTAATGAACACACCCCTGAGCAAATACAAGTTGTTATCTGACGTGCTCCTGTTAGGTGTGAAATGTATTAAGTATGTCATTTAGAAAAGCTATATTCACTCCCTTTTACTTGGAACGGAACTGGGAAAATGCACACCTCGGGAAGTGGGAATTCACCAAGACAAAAACATGTTTAAATGTCAAAAATGTCCCATCTGAATGTTCACTTTTGGAACTCTGTTCCCCCAATTCGCTCCGCTGCTGTGACTGCATTGTAATATAAAAACATGTTTCAATGTTAAAATGGTCCTTCTGCGTTTTTCAATTTTTGAACTCTGTGTATCTCTCCTCTCTCCTCTCCTCTCCTCTCCTCTCCTCTCCTCTCCTCTCCTCTCCTCTCCTCTCCTCTCCTCTCCTCTCCTCTCCTCTCCTCTCCTCTCCTCTCCTCTCCTCTCCTCTCCTCTCCTCCTACAGACTGATCAAGATGTCCAGTCCCTACATGAACAACCTTATCATCCTGGGTGGAATGCTTTCCTACTCCTCCATCTTCCTCTTCGGCCTGGACGGTGCCTTGGTGTCCGACAAAGAGTTTGAGGCCCTGTGTACTGTGAGTATATAACCTGTATAGCTAGAACACCATATCTGCTGTGCTAATGATGTGTAAGATCCCAGGCTAACGCTAGGCTAACGCTAGGCTAACACTATATCATTCTCTTCTGTCTTCTCCCCTTCAAAAGGTGTGCGATCCAGCCTTACGCTAGCTTGCATTCTCTCTTGATCCCCTTCAAAAGGTGTGCGTCCCAGGCTAACGCTAGCTTGCATTCTCTCTTGATCCCCTTCAAATGGTGTACGATCCAGGCTAACGCTAGCTTGCATTCTCTTGATCCCCTTCAAAAGGTGTGCGTCCCAGGCTAACGCTAGCTTGCATTCTCTCTTGATCCCCTTCAAATGGTGTGCGATCCAGGCTAACGCTAGCTTGCATTCTCTCTTGATCCCCTTCAAAAGGTGTGCAATCCAGGCTTACGCTAGCTTGCATTCTCTCTTGATCCCCTTCAAAACGTGTGCGTCCCAGGCTAACGCTAGCTTGCATTCTCTCTTGATCCCCTTCAAAAGGTGTGCAATCCATGCTTACGCTAGCTTGCATTCTCTCTTGATCCCCTTCGAAAGGTGTGCGATCCAGGCTAATGCTAGCTTGCATTCTCTCTTGATCCCCTTCAAAAGGTGTGCGTCCTAGGCTAACGTCAGCTATTAGCTATCATTTATTTTCCTTCTTCCAAAAGGTGTGAGATCCAGGCTAACACTAGCTTGCATTCTCTCTTGATCCCCTTCGAAAGGTGTGCGATCCAGGCTAACGCTAGCTTGCATTCTCTCTTGATCCCCTTCAAAAGGTGTGCGTCCCAGGCTAACGTCAGCTATTAGCTATCATTATTTTCCTTCTTCCAAAAGGTGTGAGATCCAGGCTAATGCTGGGATAGCACACTAGCTAACAGTCGCTTCCTCCCTTCAGAAAGGGGATGGGAGTTCATTTAATGGGAGTTGATTGGATCAGTCCCTGGGTCTTTCCTAACATGGAGCACATTAAGCTCCTGCTCCCACAGCAAGCGTTTGAATGTGACTATCTTAGCCTCTGGTTTAATTAGAGGTTTGATTACTGCGATAACTGGTTTGTGTCCCAAATGCCCCCCTATTCCCTATATAGTGCACTGCTTTTGACCAGGGCCCACAGAGATAAATAATGTTAGCTAGGCGGGCGGCGCAGCGCGTATCAAGTGCCATCGAGTGCTTGTCTGCCTGCCTGGCTCACCTCAGCCAAAACAATCCAAAATGGAGGCTGTCACATCAGAGAAGAGGTGCTGTGGCAAAGTGTGTGATCCAACCAATCATTATGCAGTTTTCTTTGTATGGCTGCTGTAATAGTTTTTTCGTTATCTCTTGCTGTCTTTTTTGCCCCCTTCCCCCTCCCTCGCCCCACATACACACCCACACACAGAAACACCAAATAGGCTACCTTTTGATTTTACAAAAGTATATTCCAATTTAAACTCTAAAAACAAGCCAGGCCAGTGTTTTATCTAGTGCGTCATTGCTCCTCAATGGGAAGGAGAAAGAGAGTGGTCATAGCCCCCAGGAGAGCTGGCTACACAACAGTGATGACACAACAGTGGTAGGCCTAACTACCAACTATTACGAGACAGCCTACAGGGAGGAGGTGACTGCCTTGGCAGAGTGGAGCCAGGAAAATAACCTCAACGTCAACAAAACCAAGGAGCTGATTGTGGACTACAGGAGACAGCAGAGAGAGAGCACGCCCCCGTCCACATCGACGGGGCCGCAGTGGAGAGGGTCAAAAGTTCCTTGACGTGCAGATCACTGACGACCTGAAATGGTCCTGTTCACCCCGTTACCATCTAGAAGGTTGAGACAGTACAGGTGCATCAAAGCTGGGACCAAGAGACTGATAAACAGCTTCTATAGCCAAGCCATCAGACAGTGGAACAGTCACCACTAGCTGGCCTCCGCCCAGTACCCTGCCCTGAACGTCAGACACTGTCACTAGCCGGCCACCACCCGGTACTCTTAAATCTAGAATCGGCTTCCTATTTCGCAACAAAGCCTCCTTCACTCATGCTGCCAAACATGTCCTCGTAAAACTGACTATCCTACCGATCCTTGACTTCGGCGATGTCATTTACAAAATAGCCTCCAACACTCTACTCAAATTGGATGTTGTCTATCACAGTGCCATCCGTTTTGTCACCAAAGCCCCATATACTACCCACCACTGTGACCTGAACGCTCTTGTTGGCTGGTCCTCACTACATATTCGTCGCCAAACCCACTGGCTCCAGGCCATCTATAAATCACTGCTAGGCAAATCCCCGCCTTATCTTAGCTCATTGGTCACCATAGCAACACCCACCCGTAGTATGCACTCATTTACATTTACGTCATTTAGCAGACGCTCTTATCCAGAGCGACTTACAAATTGGTGCATTCACCTTATAGCCAGTGGGATAACCACTTTACAACATGTTTTTTTTTGGTGGGGGGGTGGGGTGGGGTAAGGGGGGGTAGAAGGATTACTTTATCCTATCCCAGGTATTCCTTAAAGAGGTGGGGTTTCAAGTGTCTCCGGAAGGTGGTGAGTGACTCCGCTTTCCTGGCGTCGTGAGGGAGCTTGTTCCACCATTGGGGTGCCAGAGCAGCGAAAAGTTTTGACTGGGCTGAGCGGGAACTGTGCTTCCGCAGAGGTAGGGGGGCCAGCAGGCCAGAGGTGGATGAACGCAATGCCCTCGTTTGGGTGTAGGGACTGATCAGAGCCTGAAGGTACGGAGGTGCCGTTCCCCTCACAACTCCGTAGGCAAGCACCATGGTCTTGTAGCAGATGCGAGCTTCAACTGGAAGCCAGTGGAGTGTGCGGAGGAGCGGGGTGACGTGAGAGAACTTGGGAAGGTTGAACACCAGACGGGCTGCGGCATTCTGGATGAGTTGTAGGGGTTTAATGGCACAGGCAGGGAGCCCAGCCAACAGCGAGTTGCAGTAATCCAGACGGGAGATGACAAGTGCACTCCAGCAGGTATATCTCACTGGTCATCCCCAAAGCCAACACCTCCTTTGGCCGCCATTCCTTCCAGTTCTCTGCTGCCAATGACTGGAAAGAATTGCAAAAATCTCTGAAGCTGGAGACTCTTATCTCCCTCACTAACTTTAAGCATCAGTTGTCAGAGCACCTTACCGATCACTGCACCTGTACACAGCCCATCTGAAATTTGCCCACCCAACTACCTCATCCCCATATTGTTATTTATTTTGCTCATTTGCACCCCAGTATCTCTATTTGCACATCATCTCTATCATTCCAGTGTTAATACTAATTGTAATTATTTTGCACTATAGCCTATTTATTGCCTTACCTCCATAACTTGCTACCTTTGCACACACTGTATATATATTTTCTGTTGTATTTTTGACTGTATGTTTTGTTTTACCCCATATGTAAATCTGTGTTGTTGTTTTTATCGCACTGCTTTGCTTTATCTTGGCCAGGTCGCAGTTGTAAATGAGAACTTGTTCTCAACTGGCTTACCTGGTTAAATAAAGGTGAAATAAATAAATAAATAAAATAAAAACTCTACCCTGCACCTTAGAGACTGCTGCCCTATGTAAATAGAGTCATTGAACACTGGTCACTTTAAAAATGTTTACATACTGTTTTACTCACTTCATGTGTATATACTGTATTCTAGTCATGGCTCATCCTATATAACTACTGCTGTAAACACCTTTTCTATTCACATTCTGTCCATACTGTCTATACACACCATCATATACATATATATTATTTATATTCTAGGCTCATTTCATGCAATCCTATCCATTTTGCTATGGGGTTTCTACTGTGTATTTATATACTGGATTCTCAACATAGCTCATTGTAATATTTCTACTACTGTACATTGCATTTTAGTTCACACCTCATTTATCAATATACTGTGTTCTTGACATAGCTCATTCTAATATAATATATATTCTGCTGTACATATCATTTTCCCACTCAAATATATTGTGACAATCCTCTTCAAGGTTAGGAGAGTTTGTACACAAATTAAGCGGGAGACCGTCACCAAAATCACCCCAGAGAGAGTTATTTCGAACAGGACAGTACCTGAATGTTGGTTTCTCCATCCTGGTTTGCCCAGGCCACAGGCTTGGTCGAGGATATCAGGATTCGGTACACAAATCGGGTTCTCGGTAGGTCCAGGTCCAACAGCCAAAAGGTAAGTACAAACAGTCCAGGTCATACATGGTAAATCCAGCCGATATATATTGTCACCGTTCTCTTTCTCCGTGGTTCACAGATCCACAGCCCCTTGCTCTCTCTCCCTCTTCCTGGTTTGTCTTGAC
The DNA here is from genome assembly GCF_964263955.1 of Coregonus lavaretus. Lineage (NCBI taxonomy): Eukaryota > Metazoa > Chordata > Actinopteri > Salmoniformes > Salmonidae > Coregonus > Coregonus lavaretus. The sequence goes on along the minus strand of NC_139990.1, from coordinate 4,432,251 downwards.
CCCTTATATGTGGGTCTGCCCCACCTTGCGAGCGTTCCCCTTGCTTCTGGTGGATTGTAGGTTTTGGCGGTCTGACATTTTGGGATCTGTAGTTCTTGTCGGGGTGGCCATTTTGGTGAGAGGGCAGAGCCCGTTTATTAGTTCTGCCCTCACATATCTGCCATTTAACTGCCCCCTTCTTTGCCACACATCTCCCCCCCTAGCTTCGACCCCCTAGGTCGGGCTACAGCAGCAAAATAGGCGTGCATGCGGGATAACCCATCCATATTTCCCATTTCCTTCCCTGCTCTGTGTTTTAAGTCAAAGTGAAACGGTTGGAGACTGAAAAACCACTGCATCATCTGAGCGTTCTTCTCTTTAGCCCTATGCATCCAGGTGAGTGGGTCATGGTCACTAATGAGGGTGAAGTGGCGCCCTAGCAGGTAATATTTCAGGGTTTCTAGAGCCCACTTTACTGCCAGCGCCTCTTTCTCAATGACTGAGTAGTTGGCTTCCCGTGGTTCCAGCTTCCTGCTTAAAAACAGGATGAGGTGTTCCACCCCTTCTACATCTGGGAGAGCACGGCTCCGAACCCGACCTCTGAGGCATCCGTGTGAACCACGAAGTCACGCTCAAAGTCTGGTACCACCAGCACTGGATTGGATTACAGCAGAGAGCCTCCTGTAATGTTCTAAATGCTTTGGTGGCCTTTTCATCGCATTTTACCATGTTTGGCCCTCTGGCTCTGTGAGTGGGGCGGCCACTGTGGCATAATTTGGGATGAACTTCCGGTAGTAACCTGTCAACCCTAGGAAGGCTCGAACCTGCTTCTTATTTACTGGTTTTGGCCATCCTCTAATTGTCTCAACCTTTTTAAGTTGGGTTTGATTAACCCTCTTCCCACGGTGTATCCCATTTCCTCTAACCCCACATAACACTTGGCAGGGTTCGCCGTGAGCCCTGCCTTCCTAAGGGCGTTTAGCACTGCCTGTACCCGGGGTAAGTGGGATTCCCAATCTGGGCTGTAGATCCCCACGTCATCTAAATAGGCTGCGGCTTAAGCTCGGTGCGGTTTTAGGACCTGGTCCATTAGCCGTTGAAAGGTGGCTGGGGCCCCGTGTAAGCCGAACGGCATGACGGTGTATTGAAACAAACCATCAGGGGTTGCGAAGGCTGTCTTTTCTTTGGCTCTGGGGGTCAGGGGAATTTGCCAGTAACCATTGGCTAGGTCCAGGGTCGTAATGTAAAGAGCTTTACCAATTTTCTCCAATAGTTAATCTACTCGGGCATGGGGTAGGCATCAAACTTGGAGATTTCATTTACCTTCCGAAAATCATTACAAAACCGCAAAGACCCATCTGGCTTGGAGACCATCACAATTGGGCTAGACCACTCACTATGTGACTCTTCGACCACTCCAGCTGCTAACATTTTCTCAGTCTCCGCTCTAATCACGGTTCGTCGAGCCTCGGGTACCCGATATGGCCTCATGCTCACTTTTCTCCCTGGTAGCGAAACAATATCATGAGCCGTAACCTCAGTTCGTCCTGGTATCCCTGAAAACACATCTCTGTTTTTCTGGATCAGGGTCTTTACTTACTGTACTTGTGCTGGGGACAGAGTAGGTGAAACATGCACATCGGCTGCCTCCTGAGTGGGTGTGGGGTAAGTGACAATTAGTGTTTCTCTCTCTCTCTCCATGCTTTTAACAGGTTTATGTGATAGATCTCTTCCGGGGGCTGACAACCTGGCTGTCGGATCCGATAATTAACTTATATTTTCTCCAGCACTTCATACAGTCCTTTCCATGTGGCTAGCAGTTTACATTCTACCGTGGGGACCAGCACTAACACCTTATCTCCCGGTTGAAATTCTCTCAGGGAAGCCTGCCGGTTATAATTGTGCGTCACGTGCTCTCTTACGATGGGCGTGACTGTGGCTATCCTGTCTTGTGTGCTACCAGGTTTCCCGGGCGATGTCTAAGATTCCCTGGGGGTGCCTCCCATATACCAGCTCAAAGGCTGAAAACCCCAGCGAGGCTTGGGGAACCTCTCTAATGGCAAACATCAGAAATCCCAGTTTTTTCATCATGAAATCCCAGTTTTTCCCATCCTTATCGATTATCTTCCTGAGCATTGACTTCAGGGTGCGGTTGAATCTCTCAACCAGGCCGTCCATCTGAGGATGGTAAACCGATGTCCTCAACTCTTTCACCTGCCACAACTTACAAAGGTCCGATATTTTTGGAAGCCATCGTCCGAAGGGGAATGGCTTCTGGGTAGCGAGTGGCATAGTCTAGGATGACCAGAATTTATTGGTTCCCTCTGGCGGATTTGGGTAGCGGGCCCACTATACCCATCGCTATCCTCTCAAATGGCGTTTCGATTATGGGGAGGGGCACTAACGGGCTCCTAACTGCTGGTCGGGGAGCTGTTAACTGGCACTCTGGGCACTCTCCACAATGTCGAGCCACCTCAGCCTGAATTCCTGGCCAGTAAAACCTCCTCACAATCCGGTCTCGGGTTTTATCGATACCAAGGTGTCCCCCCAGAATGTGCCCATGAGCTAAGTCCAGTACTATTCTCCGGTACTGGGTGGGGACCAACAACTGTTCCACCACATCAACCCCTAGTTTTGCCACTCTGTACACCAAACCCTTTTTTCATGATGAAGTGGGGGAGACTATTAGGCATCGTCCCGTCATTTATGGGGGTACCATCTACGACCTGCACATCTGCTCTGGCTTGCTGCAGGGTCGGATCCTGGGTCTGGGCCGTCCCGAAGTTATTCAGGTACCCTGCCAGGTCTGTTGGCTTTAGACAGTCCTCCTCTGGCTCCAGATCGACCCCGGCCCCACTTGTACTGGGCTGCTCATTATGGACAGGGTCTGCCCCTTCTTCCTCAACCTCCTCTACTAGCACCTGTGAGGTTGACCACTGGGAGGCTTGATGCTACTGCACCTGTGAGGTTGACCACTGGGAGGCTTGATGCTACTGCACCTGTGAGGTTGACCACTGGGAGGCTAGATGCTACTGCACCTGTGAGGTTGACCACTGGGAGGCTAGATGCTACTGCACCTGTGAGGTTGACCACTGGGAGGCTAGATGCTACTGCACCTGTGAGGTTGACCACTGGGAGGCTAGATGCTACTGCACCTGTGAGGTTGACCACTGGGAGGCTTGATGCTACTGCACCTGTGAGGTTGACCACTGGGAGGCTAGATGCTACTGCACCTGTGAGGTTGACCACTGGGAGGCTAGATGCTACTGCACCTGTGAGGTTGACCACTGGGAGGCTAGATGCTACTGCACCTGTGAGGTTGACCACTGGGAGGCTAGATGCTACTGCACCTGTGAGGTTGACCACTGGGAGGCTAGATTCTACTGCACCTGTGAGGTTGACCACTGGGAGGCTTGATGCTACTGCTTGCTTGGTTAGGGGTGTTGGCTTCTCAAATATGCCATTCTTTTGGCCTAACCTCGCAAAGTTAGGAAAGTATCTACCCAGTATTACATCATACGGCATCTTCGGGACCACGTCGACCTCATAATCCAGCAAGCCGTCGTCAGTTTGTATGCTCACTAAGGCTGTGGGGTACGGGCGGGTATCCCCATGAATGCACGTAACACTGACATCCTGATTTTTATCCAGGTTATGAGTCGGCACTAGGTCTCCTACGACCAAGGTTAACATACTGCCAGAATCAAGCAGGGCTGCCACCGCTTTCCCTTCAACCTTCACCATGCACATATGTTCGTTTCTTGGTCTTTCAAGTACAGTGGTTCCCACAGGACATGCATATAATATGTCAGTTTCTTATTTTTCACCGCTGTTAAATTGCATTGGCTCTTCTTTAATAGGGCAGAATGCCGCAATATGTGCCGGTCTATTACAATTGTAACAGATAATAGGGTTTCGGGGGGGACCCCGTCAACCCCCTGTCCCGGTTTTTGGCTTGTACTGGAGTGTCTCGCCCCCAGTCTGGTTCTTTCCTCACAGCCCCCCGCAACCATTTCCGTGCCAGGTGAATCAAGTCGAACATCTGTGTTCGGGGGGGTTGTCCAGGTCTGTAGGCCCACTGGTGGAAGCGATATGCCCTCATGGCATCGGTCACTCCCAGTCTAGTCAGAATCTCTCCCTTTAGTTTATCATAATCCTGTGCATCTTTCAACTCCAGGTCGGAATATGCTTTTTGAGCGTCCCCTGCCAGGTATGGTGCCAGAAGCCCTCGCCATTCTTCTTTCGGCCACTTCTCTCTCTCTGCCGTCCTTTCGAAGGTGGTGAGGTATGCTTCCACATCATCCTGCTTTGTCATTTTTTGAAGAAAATGATTGGCCGACCTCTGGGTATTTGTAGCTGGTAACTGAGCTCCAATTTGGGTCGCTAGCCCCTGCAGGCCTTCTCTTAACTCCCGGGTGTTTCTCTCTTGCTCCTCTCTGAGCAGCTGGTTGGTGTGGTGCTGGACCTGCAGCGTGTCCTGATGCATTTGCATCGCATCCTGATGAGCTATTTGTTGCGCACTAGTTGCCTCTTGTTGGGCTGCCACTGCTTGTATCAGTGCCTGTATGGCTCCTTCCATACTCATTTTCCCCGAGAAAACTGTACGAAACAAACAAAACCACAAAAAAAAACCTGACTCCCCTTTGCTAACTGATTTTTTTTTTTTTTTTTTTTTACCTAACCAGCGGTATGGCTAGTCCATTTATCCGGTTCAAACAACAATGTGCCCACATTCTCCACTACGTGTGACAATCCTCTTCAAGGTTAGGAGAGTTTGTACACAAATTAAGCGGGAGACCGTCACCAAAATCACCCCAAAGAGAGTTATTTCGAACAGGACAGTACCTATATGTTGGTTTCTCCATCCTGGTTTGCCCAGGCCGCAGGCGTGGTCGAGGATATCAGGGTTTGGTACACAAATCGGGTTCTCGGTAGGTCCAGGTCCAACAGCCAAAAGGTAAGTACAAGCAGTCCAGGTCATACATGGTAAATCCTGAGTGGCGCAGTGGTCTAAGGCACTGCATCGCAGTGCTAACTGTGCCACTGGAGATCCTGGTTCGAATCCAGGCTCTGTCGCAGCCGACCGGGAGACTCATGGGCGGCGCACAGTTGTCCAGGGTAGGGGAGGGAATGGCCGGCAGGGATGTAGCTCAGTTGATAGAGCATGGCGTTTGCAACGCCAGGGTTGTGGGTTCGATTCCCACGGGGGGCCAGTATAAAAAAAATATGTATTCACTAACTGTAAGTCGTTCTGGATAAGAGCGTCTACTAAAATGTAAATCCAGCCGATATATATTGTCACCGTTCTCTTTCTCCGTGGTTCACAGATCCATATCCCCTTGCTCTCTCTCCCTCTTCCTGGTTTGTCTTGACCCCTTATATGTGGGTCTGCCCCACCTTGCGAGCTTTCCCCTTGCTTCTGGTGGATTGTAGGTTTTGGCGGTCTGACATTTTGGGATCTGTAGTTCTTGTAGGGGTGGCCGTTTTAGTGAGAGGGCAGAGCCCGTTTATTAGTTCTGCCCTCACATATCTGCCATTTAACACTCTTCTTTGCCACAATATCTACTGCTGTACATATCATTCCCTCACTCTAATATATCTACTGCTGTACATATCATTATCTCACTCTAATATATATACTGCTGTACATATCATTCTCTCACTCTAATATATCTACTGCTGTACATATCATTATCTCACTAATATATCTACTGCTGTACATATCATTCTCTCACTCTAATATATCTACTGCTGTGCATATCATTCTCCCACTAATATATATACTGCTGTGCATATCATTCTCCCATTCTAATATATCCACTGCTGTACATATCATTCTCTCACTCTAATATATCTACTGCTGTACATATCATTCTCTCACTCTAATATATCTACTGATGTACATATGTCACGATCGTTGAGAGAAGGGTCAGACCAAGGTGCAGCGTGATATGCGTACATGTTTATTAAGACGAATAAACATTTGACAAAATAACAAAACAACGAAACGTGAAGCTCAATCAGTGGCTACACACAACAAGCCAAACATGAGTCAAAATCCCACAACTAAGGTAGGCAACCAGGCTATCTAAATATGATCCCCAATCAGAGACAACGAGCGACAGCTGCCTCTGATTGGGAATCACACCCGGCTCCGTACTCCGGCCGCACCAACCTGACTCATTAGGGGAGGGTCCGGGTGGGCATCCAGCCTCGGAGGCGGCTCCGGGCGTGACGACCTCTCCCTCTCTGCCTCCTCGTTGCACCCCTGGTCTGGTCTGGACCTTAGCGGGATGCTTCCCCTCTCCTTCCTCCCACAATGCACCAAGCCCTGTCTGGATCCTGGTGTGGGAGGCATCTGGGCCTGGAGTGGAGCCGCTGACCGGAGCTGAACTGGACCCCGGTGGAGTGGACTGCTCTGGCTCCGGATCTCAACAGAAACTCACACCCTGACCCAACCAACAAGAGTTCTCTAGATCAGGGCGTGACAACATATAATTCTCTCACTCTAATATATCTACTGCTGTACATATCATTCTCTCATTCTAATATATCTACTGCTGTACAGATCATTCTCTCATTCTAATATATCTACTGCTGTACAGATCATTCTTAATATATCTTGTGTAAATTCATCCATTGCATTTGGATTACTGTTCCAGTGCTATTTGGGTTGTTAATTGGAGTCGTTCCAACATTTCTTAATTTCTTTCTTTTTACTTTTTGGATTATGTGTGTATTGTTTTGTATTGTTAGGTATTACTGCACTGTTGGAGCTAGAAACATAGGCATTATGCTGCACCTGGGATAACATCTTCAAATCGGTGTACGTGACTAATAAACTTTGATTTGATTTACAGTCATTTATTTTTCATCCACCACACAGACCAGACCTAGTCATTTGTCTAGGGGCCCCTAAACGGCCGCTGCTCCTCAGGCGTCTGATAGCACAGTTTTTCATCAGGGCTGCTGGGGCCCCTGTGGCTGAAGGGCCCGGCTGATTTCAGTCCTCAGGCAACACTGGGGGAGAATAGGGCTGCTGCTGAATCTCCTGCCTTGGTCTGTTCTATTGTGATTGTGTCTCCCTCCCAAGAATGCCTTTCAACAGACAGACAAACAAACACAAACAGCATTTAGCGCAGTGGGTGTTAAAGTAGTGTTTTTCCGGCTTGTTAAATTAGATACTGTGGGAGTTATTACAGGATATAGCTTTGTTGCTGTTATTTAGTTACAACTCATTCTAAATACGGATATAGCCTACGGAAGGCACGTAGTATTTGGTTTGTTTTAATATCCTTGAATATTATGCTGCTAGGTCTCTCATTTGAATAACACATATTCACAAGTTTGACACCCATGATGTTAGTGCTCCATTCACTTTCATGGAACTATTTTCAGTGCACTTTTAGAGCTTTCTGTGAATTTGTCGGCTAAGAAAAGATAAATGCTAACAGCTTGTCAGTCTAGATCTTTGTTTTAGTCCCAACTCTTTGCCAGCTATTGACTGTTTCTGTCCTCGTCTTGCAGGTGCGAACATGGATCCTCATTGTGGGGTACACGACAGCGTTTGGTGCCATGTTCGCCAAGACATGGAGAGTCCATGCTATCTTCAAGAACGTGAAGATGAAGAAAAAGGTGAGGAAACGTGGTGAGCTGCTACCACTGGAACACTGCTGCAGCATGGATTCTAATCCAACCCATTGCTACTCTCGCCTCCTGTCTTTCCTCTCTATCTGTACCTTATCTAATAAACAAGCAAGAAATATGAGAGTAGTGAAAAAAATAAAGAATCACTACCCGTGTGGTCTCATGGCCACAATGATGGCCAACAGCAGGAAGTAGTGACGTGTGTCTTTACTAAAATTGTATTATGTTGAATGATGATGATTAATTATTATTATTACTATTATCAGCATATCGTCAGCATTATGCACCAGCATTGACAATTGCCTTGTGTTATGAATGGGGTGAATGGGGTCACTGTCACGATCGTCGGGTACAGAGGACCAAGGCGCAGCGTGAAAGGTGAACATATTTATTAAATAATGATACCACGAACAAAAACAACAAACGATAACGTGACGTCCTCGGTCTAACACAAACCACACTGGAACAAGATCCCACAAACACTGTGGGAAAACTGGCTGCTTAAGTATGGTTCCCAATCAGAGACAACAAGCAACAGCTGATACACGTTGCCTCTGATTGAGAACCACACTGGCCAACATAGAAATACAAAACTAGAACAAAAACAAATGAAAACTCACACCCTGGCTCAACATACTAGAGTCCCCAGAGCCAGGGCGTGACAGTACCCCCCCCCAAAGGCGCGGACTCCGGCCGCGCCAACCAAACACCACAGGGGAGGGACCGGGTGGGCACTCCGCCTTGGCGGCGGATCCGGCTCCGAACATGATTCCCACTCCAACCCCCCAAAGTACCCCTGGTCCGGTCTGACCCTGCTGGCCAGAGCTGGACTGAACACCAGTGGAGCGGATTGCTCTATCTCCGACGTGGAACAGCTGACCGGTGCCGGACCAGGCACCGGTGGAACAGGCACGGGCTGTGCCGAACTGACGACGCACACCACTGGCTTGGTGTGGGGGGCAGGAACAGGCCGAACCGGGCTGACGATGCGCACCATAGGCTTGGTGCGTGGAGCAGGAACAGGCCGGGCCGGGCTGACGACGCGCACCACAGGCTCGATGCGAGGAGCAGGAACAGGCCGGGCCGGGCTGACGATGCGCACCATAGGCTTGGTGCTTGGAGCAGGAACAGGCCGGGCCGGGCTGACGACGCGCACCACAGGCTCGATGCGAGGAACAGGAACAGGCCGGACCGTACTGGGGACACACCACTGGCCCTACGCAGGGATCAGGAACGGGCCGGACCGGACTGGTAACACACCCCAGTACCTCTCGCCGTGCCTCTACACTTTCCCTCTCCTCTGTGACCAGTGGACCCCTTAACCTGGCGGCCTCCTCTGCAAACCCGCTGGACCGCTCTATAGCGGCCTCCTGCTGCCCCGTTGTCCACGGCGTGAGCCCCCCCCCTAAAAATGTCTGGGGGTCTCTCCTCCCCATGGGCCAGGCCCAGCCGAGGTTGATGTCCTTTAGCGATACCTCTGGCGCTGGCTCCTGGACACGCTGCTTGGTCCAGTGTTGGTGGGATCTTCTGTCACGATCGTCGGGTACAGAGGACCAAGGCGCAGCGTGAAAGGTGAACATATTTATTAAATAATGATACCACGAACAAAAACAACAAACGATAACGTGACGTCCTCGGTCTAACACAAACCTCACTGGAACAAGATCCCACAAACACTGTGGGAAAACTGGCTGCTTAAGTATGGTTCCCAATCAGAGACAACAAGCAACAGCTGATACACGTTGCCTCTGATTGAGAACCACACTGGCCAACATAGAAATACAAAACTAGAACAAAAAAAAATGAAAACTCACACCCTGGCTCAACATACTAGAGTCCCCAGAGCCAGGGCGTGACAGTCACTTCCATTTCAATTCAGTCAATTCAATTTCAAGGTGAACTTTTACATTTTAAGTATTGCATTTCTATTCACTTCCAGAATGGACTGAATAGATTTGACCCCGATGCTGCCATATTAGTCACTCTGCTAATACAGTAGCTGACAGTGTTCAGGCTGTGGAAAGCTGCTAGTAGCCAACATACATACATGTTTTTTCCCAAATGGCACCCTATCCCCTATATAGTGCACTAGCATAAGGCTCTGGACAAAAGTAGTGCACAATGTAGGGAATAGGGTGCCATTTGGGACAAAACCACAGTGTCACCACAAGGAAGAGAGGACAGCCACAGGTCTGGGACCTTCTTTAAGAGCAACACATGCTGGATTAACATGCTAACTACCCTCTTTAGAAGAGACCAACATCAGACTAGCCAAGGTCATCATTTTGTATTTTGTGTAAACCAGTCAGTTGAAGGAAGAGAGCGTTTTCTGATGCTGTGAGCAAGCAGCAGTATACTGTGGCAGTCACACGGTCTGGTCTGCCGAGGCTGGCTGCACTCAAGCAGAACGGAGGAGCCTAGAACCATAATTGGCCATAATGGACTCTGATAGAGAAATCCTCACTGGTTAACAGCAGCTAGCACCTTCTTATTCCACTGATTCCTGTGTCACTACACATGCATTATGTAAGATAAAAAATGAATGGAGGGAAAAGTAGACGAAGAAGAGCGAAGGGAAGGGACTGTTATATGATCATGTGGCTGACCACATTTTCAGTTTACCCCTCACCTCGGAGCAAGTTTGCAGCCCTATCACAATCTGGTTATCAAGTAGCAATCACAAGGGGAGCTTCCAGGTTGCTGCCTCTGACAATGTTGCAGTGACGTTGGCAACACTCAGAAATCTTAAGACTGAGAATTATATTTTTTCCGCAACGATAACCCTGAATGTATGTTTTCTCAAGAAGGGGAGACAAAAGAAACAACACTATAATTTATTTAACGCCAATGTGAAAAACCCTCTGAACCCTGGGACAGAGAGGCTCAAACTTTAGAGATAAACTCTCCAGCCTAGCAGAGGTTACCATCCCCCGGTTTCACACCTCTGGCCTTGGCTACACTGTTGCTAAGGGGTTGCCAAGGGCCCTTCCAGAACACTCTCCCCTGGAGAGTGACCCGGCCAGCTAATCACAGGCTGTAACTGGCGGGGATCTCAAACCCCCAACACAGTCTGTTCTTTAGTTGGACACAGAGGTCCAGAGAGACGACAGGTCAGAAGAACTCTGCACCACCTTAACTCCACTCCTACTGAACCTCTCCTGACCAATCCTCCATCCTGGACTTCCTAATCGTATGTAAGTGCGTGAATGACCGTAAACCACTTACACTGTCACTACCACTAGTTCCCTCCTACTTCATGTTTGCTGTGTGTGTGCCTGTCTTGAGTGTGGGAATACATGTGTGTCTCCTTCTGGTCATTACCACGTCTGCTAACAGAGGCGTCGGAACCGTTGTTCCTAGATCTAAACCGGCACCTGTTACAGTTGGCGGTGCTCTTTTTCAACCAAAACATTTCCCCAAACAACGTGTGTAACTGAGTAACTACTGCAGCAGGCCTAAGAGGTGGTGTTTTTCTCCCAGTGAGAGGCCAGTAGCAAGGCAGGTTGTTAGCCCCACTCAGTCACCCCAAGCCCCAGAGGAGCTGCATCGAACCAGCCACAAAAAGCATTACAGACACTCTGCTCAGCTCAGACTGTACACACACACACACACACACGCAAGCAAGCAAGCACACACACGCACAAATGCACACACATACACACACACACACACACACACACAGTGTACAGTTGAGAGACGGCTGGAGCTCCCCTGGATATACGCTGCTGCTGGGATCTTCTCTCCTGGAGGGAGTAGAAAAAGCTAGAGATTGGCTCAAGCACTAAAGAATTTACCCCACACACACACTCCCTGTGGTGAATCTGATGGACTGTGTGTGGGGTTTCATTTACTGCTGTGTGAGACTGGCTGATCCTCGGGGAGAGTGGAGGTTCATCTTGTTGTTTAAGCCTGTTGTTACAGGATTAAAGGGCTGTGTGTGTGTTTGCGTCCTTGCGTCCGTATGTGTGTGTGCTTTTATGTAACACACACTCTACCCACTGACCTGTTTTCGATTGACGTATTTCCATTTCTCTCTTCAATAGAAATACAAAACAGGAAACATCTATCTGACACAATATGCTATAGCTGGTGTGATTATGTAAAGGCTTGCCAGGCCTCTGTGGCAGCGTCTCTGCTGGCCTTTTCATATTTATAGTCCACCTCACATCACATCCTGGATAGATGTGTCGGATGGCAATGGCTGCAGGAGGGAGTGGGAGAGATAGAGTGTGTGGGAGGCAGAGAGAGAGAGAGTTATTTAAAGATGGAAAGAGACAGGGATGAGGGCAGTGCTGGTTTGCATCTCTCCTTTAAGTCTGCGGTCATCTGAAACACAAGCACATTTTGATATCTTCTAATGTGCTAAAAAAGGGATGATCTTTTGTGTTTATTTCTAAAAAGATTGATTCATGAAAATATTATTTTTGATTCATATTTAGAAGAAAAACACAACAACAACGGCTCTTGCGCCTGTGAAATGTGTTGCTATGGCAATTATGCAGACTCAGTTTTTTCTCCTCTTCCTCCTCCTCCGCTTCTTCTTCTTCTTCTTCCTACTCCTCTTCCTCTTCCTCCTCTTCCTATTGCTAAGGCAATTATGCAGAATCAGTTTTTTCCTCCTCTTTTTTTCCTCCTCTTCCTCTTCCTCCTCTTCCTCTTCATCATCTTCCTCATCTTCCTCCTCCTCCTCCTCCTCCATCAGAGTAGAGACTAAACTGTATGCATCCCAGGTGGATCTAGACAGCCCTTAAATCTAAAGACCTATTTCCTGGTGGTTCAGCAGGGCCAGGATCTGTCTGTCAGGCAGCAGTTAACCTACCTCGGTCCCTCCCCTCCCCTCCCCTCCCCTCCCCTCCCCTCTCTTTCCCTCCCCACACACACTGATTGAGTGCAGGGGCTTTGGCTGTGTGGAGTGATAGCTGTTGTCAGTCATCAGAGTGTTGCTGGGAGTTTGCCATGGAGCCCCAGTGATGTTTGCCCATCTCTTCATCAAGCAGAGAGGTTGAGCACTGCCGTCGTCCCGTGCCGAGTTACACCCTCCCTCCGTCCCTCCCTCCCTCTCTGTCCCTCCGTCCCTCTCTCCGTCCCTCCCTCCATCCCTCGGAGAGAAGACTGTAAATCAGGGTGTGCTTGATAAGGGTTCCACTCTGCAAGGTTTGCCCATTACTCCATCACTCCTTAAAGAGGCCTGGCTCAGTGTTGGGTAAGCACAGGGCCTGTCAATCAAACGGGTTGCTCTGCAGCCTCCCTCCCTGTCTGCCTGGTAGTCTGTCTCTGAGATTTACTTTAGAGTGTTCTCGGCTGCGCTCACAGTGAGATACGGCTTCAGACACACACCACCGCACACACACACACAATGAAAACCGCGCACAGACACACACAGACACATAGAAAACAGCCTAACACACACACACACACTAACTACACACAGTGTATTCTACAGTTCACACAGTCCACATCCCCATGCTTTTTTGTTATTTATTTATTTACCCTCTTTTTTGTGATTACGATCTTGTCTCATTGCTGCAACTCCCCAATGGGCTCGGGAGAGGCGAAGGTCGATTAATGCGTCCTCAGAAACATGACCCGCCAAGCCACACTTCTTAACACCCACTAGCTTAACCCGGAAGTACCAATGTGTCGAAGTCAGCCTGCTGGCGCCCGGCCCGCCACAAGAAGTCGCTAGAGCGCAATGAGCCAAGTAAAGCACCCCCCGGCCAAACCCTCCCCTGACCCGGACGACGTTGGGCCAATTGTGCGCCGCCCTATGGGACTCCCGGTCACGGCCGGTTGTGACACAGCCTGGGGTTCGATCCCCGCAACACTGCGATGTAGGGCCTTAGACCGCTGTGCCACTCGGGAGGCCCCACATCCCCATGCTTTAATGATGAATCAGCAGTAGAATACAGAAATACTGCCACCAGGGTAGGCAGAAGCATTTAAAATGCAATCAACTGAGCAGGCCTGATGTGTAGCCAGCTGTAATGTTAGCTGGCCTGAGGTAGCAGAGAGCAGAGAGCATATTTATTTTATTTTGTGGCACAGCTATACAGATTCACTCAGATACTGTAGGTGGTGTACTGTGCTATGTGTATCTTATATTGTATCCAGTACACAACAACACTGTATGTCCTATTGGGAATAGCATAATGTGATCATTTATTCATTTGACATGGAGAAATTATAGAAATATTAATAGGCTTCAACAACATCTGTCTTGGCCAAAGGGACATGAGACCATGGTCAATCTTCTGATATGATTCTTCCATCATTCTGAGTGATATAATTATTATTTGAATTAGTATTATTTACAGTGAGGGAAAAAAGCATTTGATCCCCTGCTGATTTTGTACGTTTGCCCACTGACAAAGAAATGATCAGTCTATAATTTTAATGGTAGGTTTATTTGAACAGTGAGAGACAGAATAACAACAAAAAAATCCAGAAAAACGCATGTCAAAAATGTTATAAATTGATTTGCATTTTAATGAGGGAAATAAGTATTTGACCCCCTCTCAATCAGAAAGATTTCTGGCTCCCAGGTGTCTTTTATACAGGTAATGAGCTAAGATTAGGAGCACACTCTTAAAGGGAGTGCTCCTAATCTCAGTTTGTTACCTGTATAAAAGACACCTGTCCACAGAAGCAATCAATCAATCAGATTCCAAACTCTCCACCATGGCCAAGACCAAAGAGCTCTCCAAGGATGTCAGGGACAAGATTTTAGACCTACACAAGGCTGGAATGGGCTACAAGACCATCGCCAAGCAGCTTGGTGAGAAGGTGACAACAGTTGGTGCGATTATTCGCAAATGGAAGAAACACAAAATAACTGTCAATCTCCCTCGGCCTGGGGCTCCATGCAAGATCTCACCTCGTGGAGTTGCAATGATCATGAGAACGGTGAGGAATCAGCACAGAACTACACGGGAGGATCTTGTCAATGATCTCAAGGCAGCTGGGACCATAGTCACTAAGAAAACAATTGGTAACACACTACGCCGTGAAGGACTGAAATCCTGTAGCGCCCGCAAGGTCCCCCTGCTCAAGAAAGGACATATACAGGCCCGTCTGAAGTTTGCCAATGAACATCTGAATGATTCAGAGGAGAATTGGGTGAAAGTGTTGTGGTCAGATGAGACCAAAATGGAGCTCTTTGGCATCAACTCAACTCGCCGTGTTTGGAGGAGGAGGAATGCTGCCTATGACCCCAAGAACACCATCCCCACCGTCAAACATGGAGGTGGAAACATTATGCTTTGGGAGTGTTTTTCTGCTAAGGGGACAGGACAACTTCACCGCATCAAAGGGACGATGGACGGGGCCATGTACCGTCAAATCTTGGGTGAGAACCTCCTTCCCTCAGCCAGGGCATTGAAAATGGGTCGTGGATGGGTATTCCAGCATGACAATGACCCAAAACACATGGCCAAGGCAACAAAGGAGTGGCTCAAGAAGAAGCACATTAAGGTCCTGGAGTGGCCTAGCCAGTCTCCAGACCTTAATCCCATAGCAAATCTGTGGAGGGAGCTGAAGGTTTGAGTTGCCAAACGTCAGCCTCAAAACCTTAATGACTTGGAGAAGATCTGCAAAGAGGAGTGGAACAAAATCCTTCCTGAGATGTGTGCAAACCTGGTGGCCAACTACAAGAAACGTCTGACCTCTGTGATTGCCAACAAGGGTTTTGCCACCAAGTACTAAGTCATGTTTTGCAGAGGGGTCAAATACTTATTTCCCTCATTAAAATGCAAACCAATTTATAACATTTTTGACATGCGTTTTTCTGGATGTTTATGTTGTTATTCTGTCTCTCACTGTTCAAATAAACCTACCATTAAAATTATAGACTGATCATGTCTTTGTCAGTGGGCAAACTTACAAAATCAGCAGGGGATCAAATACTTTTTTCCCTCACTGTACATTTCTATTTCATTTACAGTAAAGATAATCTATTCTGTCCCTGTGTCCTTTCATTTTTTATGATGCTCAGAGACTGAGAACATTGTTGCGGTAATAAAAATAGAATCTCATTCTAGTTCTGTGGTTACGGTCAGACAGTCATTTGTAGTTATTGTAGCTATTTGGAAACCTTTGGCACCTTGAATACATCGCCAGTCCCTGTCTCTTTGTGCCCTGTAATATATTGCTATATGCCCGGCAACACAACGTTCCTCTCTCCGTGCCGCTATTTGTCCAATCCCAGTAGCCATCAAAAGACGAAACATCAAAACCAATCCCCCATTCCATTCTGAGTCCACCGTCTTCTGTCTGTGGCGGTGGAGAGAGAGAGGGCGAGAGAGAGAGAAACACATATTTAGAGAGAGGCAGAGACATTTAGAGAGAGACATTTAGAGAGAGAGAAAAACAGATATTTAGAGAGAGACCGAGAGACAGAGAGAGACAGAGAGATTTAGAGAGAGAGAGAGAGAGAGAGAGAGAGTAAGAGTGATAAAGAGAGATCACATCATTTATATGAAGTGATTTCTCTCAAGTGCATCCGTGTCTGTGTTCTCCTGACCTTTGCTTTGATGTGGATGGCGGCGGGGTCAAACGCTGTTCAAAATAAAGATCAGACGGGGGAGGGGCCCGCCTTTCATCCTCTACAGTACACCAACACAAAAGAGGGTCTTTGTTGATTTCCGCGACTCCCGCTCGGGTTGGTGTCTTTTACCAACTCACTGTATCCTACCTCTCATCCCTCCTACATTTAAAAAGGAGCTTCCTTCCTGTGTCACTGTAGGATAACCTTTTTTGGTTCCAGCTAAAGCACTTTTTGGTTTCAGGTAGAGACCTTTTTGGTTTCAGGTAGAGCCCTTTTTGGTTCCAGCTAAAGCCCTTTTTGGTTTCAGGTAGAGCCCTTTTTGGTTCCAGGTTGAGCCCTTTTTGGTTCCAGGTAGGGCCCTTTTTGGTTCCAGGTAGGGCCCTTTTTGGTTCCAGGTAGAGCCCTTTTTGGTTCCAGGTAGAGCCCTTTTTGGTTCCAGGTAGAGCCCTTTTTGGTTCCAGGTAGAGCCCTTTTTGGTTTCAGGTAGAGCCCTTTTTGGTTTCAGGTAGAGCCCTTTTTGGTTCCAGCTAAAGCACTTTTTGGTTTCAGGTAGAGACCTTTTTGGTTTCAGGTAGAGCCCTTTTTGGTTCCAGCTAAAGCCCTTTTTGGTTTCAGGTAGAGCCCTTTTTGGTTCCAGGTAGAGCCCTTTTTGGTTCCAGGTAGGGCCCTTTTTGGTTCCAGGTAGGGCCCTTTTTGGTTCCAGGTAGAGCCCTTTTTGGTTCCAGGTAGAGCCCTTTTTGGTTCCAGGTAGAGCCCTTTTTGGTTCCAGGTAGAGCCCTTTTTGGTTTCAGGTAGAGCCCTTTTTGGTTTCAGGTAGAGCCCTTTTTGGTTCCAGCTAAAGCACTTTTTGGTTTCAGGTAGAGCCCTTTTTGGTTTCAGGTAGAGCCCTTTTTGGTTCCAGCTAAAGCACTTTTTGGTTTCAGGTAGAGCCCTTTTTGGTGTCAGGTAGAGACCTTTTTGGTTTCAGGTAGGAGCCCTTTTTGGTTTCAGTTAGAGACCTTTTTGGTCCCTACTGCCACCTCCCCTATCACACTCTCTCTTCTCACCTCCAGATTGGTTTCAGGTAGAGCCCTTTTTGGTGTCAGGTAGGGCCCTTTTTGGTTTCAGGTAGAGCCCTTTTTGGTTTCAGTTAGAGACCTTTTTGGTCCCTACTGCCACCTCCCCTATCACCCTCTCTCTTCTCACCTCCAGATTATCAAGGACCAGAAGCTGCTGATCATCGTGGGTGGGATGCTGCTGATTGACCTGTGCATCCTCATCTGCTGGCAGATCGTTGATCCGCTGAAGAGGACCGTGGAGGAGTACAGCTTGGAGGTACATCTGGCCGCCATTTTACCACCATTTATATTAACAAAAACATACTCTGTCCACGTTGGTCATGTGACCTTTCCAGGGAAAAACTGTCCCCTATAATTGTAGAGTATTACTAGGACCCAGAGTGTTTCCTGGCCATAACTGACTGGGGAAAATGCTGGGCCCTTATTCACCACAATCTAACACCCACTTCTTGGTGGCACCGCTAGATTCTCTAATAGGGATAATGGTTCTGGATCTGGGGCACCAACATGTCCGCCAGTGAGGCCAAATCAGCAGCAGGCTTTGTTGTGGTTATTTTTGGTTCAGGAGGATATGAGCCACTCTGCCACCTCCTGTCCTCTTCCTCTGCTAGCCAGACCCTCTCCTCGCCAAGCCAGCTGGGATGTGGGGTGTTGGCAAGGCCTGCCGGAAAGAAA
The DNA here is from genome assembly GCF_964263955.1 of Coregonus lavaretus. NCBI lineage: Eukaryota > Metazoa > Chordata > Actinopteri > Salmoniformes > Salmonidae > Coregonus > Coregonus lavaretus. The sequence goes on along the minus strand of NC_139990.1, from coordinate 4,414,350 downwards.
CACTTGGCAACCCTCTATCCCTGCTACTGGGTAGGGGGCAATGTGTAGAGAGCTGGTGGACTCAGCTCTGCCATTGGTTACGGTTGGACTTAGCCTTGCCAGGATTGGTTGGGGTAAACTTAGCCTTGCCAGGATTGATTGAGGGGTGAATTTTGCTTTGACAGGATTGTTTGGAGTGTGAATGGCTTTTTGGATCATGGCACACCATATTTGGACCACAAACTGTCATGAGTGATTAGTAGGTAGAGATGGTGACTGTAATGTTTGGCTTTGTTGAAACTGTGATTGATATTGCTGCTGTAACTGTTATTTGACCCGTTTTCTTATTTAGGTCTCTAAACAATATGAAGGAAGCTGGGTGATGTTAATGTTCTGTGTGTCTATAACAGTGGACATACTGTATTATGTGTCTTGTGGCCAGAGCACAACTTTGATCAGTCAAATATCCTCCACAAATGAACATTGTTGTACTGTACATCTTAATAGGCTCTTCTAACATACACCCTGAAGACACAGTAAAGAGTCTGTTTGCATTACAGCCCACTAACTACCATCCCACTGCCACGGGTTAACAGCAAACCAAATTACAGATCTAAATTTGACATCCAAAGTCGATTGGGCTTTGATGGTGTTGGCGGTGGGCACAGACTCATCAGGGTACACCGGGGGTACGGACTAAGTGGATGTTCAGAGCTAATTAAGAAATCCTTTCAACTCCTCCAGACACCTCCTCAGCTCCTCACAGCCTGTCAAGATCGGAGCTTCTGACAGGGCAACGTCCTCTCTAAACGCCAACGCCATTGGTTGAGACGTTTGAAAGAGCCCTGGTGACCTCGACAAATCAGCAGGGGATTGGAAGTTCAGGGTGCTGAGTCGTGATGAAAGGCAGCCCCAAGTGGTGTATTTTGGGTGGATTCCGGGAGGGTTGGGGGGGGGGGGGGGTGTTAGGTTCTTTGAATGTTCTTTGATGCTATTGACCCGACGTGAAGCTGTTGCTTTTTCTTGTTTGTTTGCTCTGCTTGGTCCTGCGGGGGAAGAAAGAGGGATGGAAGGATGAAACTCTCCCTCGGAGTTGATGACTTTTCTGTGACTTCAATTAAACGAGATGTCTCTGAAATGATAAGTAGTGCTTAGCTGGTTACAGCCCCTGAAGCAGCGGGTCACCACGCATTCACAGTGGTTTGTTTATGCTTCTTTGAAAGGAAAATACATTTTTATTTTAGGTCACCGAGTAAAAACCTTCCAGACCAAGACGCAATTTATATTTTCAAAAAGTATTTACACTGTTTATTTTTGCTCTTTGTGCTCAGAAGGTATACTCTCTTTCGCTGTCCTTGTTATGTATTGCTCTCGACGAAACACATTTGCTTAAAGATAACACATTTCTGAGCCTGCCCGGCAGGCCCGCTATAGCCTTACTAATATATTTATTCCTGAATGTTGTCAGTGAATAAAGTGGGTCTGTGGAGTGTCTCACAGCCCTGATTCCGTGGAGTGTTCTCACAGCCCTAAACCCGTGGAGTGTTCTCACAGCCCTAAGTCAGTGGAGTGTTCTCACAGCCCTAAGTCAGTGGAGTGTTCTCACAGCCCTAAGTCAATGGAGTGTTCTCACAGCCCTAAGCATGTGGAGTGTTCTCACAGCTCCTAAGTCAATGGAGTGTTCTCACAGCTCCTAAGTCAATGGAGTATTCTCACAGCCCTAAGTCAGTGGAGTGTTCTCACAGCCCTAAGTCAATGGAGTGTTCTCACAGCTCCTAAGTCAATGGAGTGTTCTCACAGCTCCTAAGTCAATGGAGTGTTCTCACAGCCCTAAGTCAATGGAGTGTTCTCACAGCTCCTAAGTCAATGGAGTGTTCTCACAGCTCCTAAGTCAGTGGAGTGTTCTCACAGCTCCTAAGTCAGTGGAGTGTTCTCACAGCCCTAAGTCAGTGGAGTGTTCTCACAGCCCTAAGTCAATGGAGTGTTCTCACAGCTCCTAAGTCAGTGGAGTGTTCTCACAGCTTCTAAGCATGTGGAGTGTTCTCACAGCTCCTAAGTCAATGGAGTGTTCTCACAGCTCCTAAGTCAATGGAGTGTTCTCACAGCTCCTAAGTCAGTGGAGTGTTCTCACAGCTCCTAAGTCAATGGAGTGTTCTCACAGCTCCTAAGCATGTGGAGTGTTCTCACAGCTCCTAAGTCAATGGAGTGTTCTCACAGCCCTAAGTCAGTGTAGTGTTCTCACAGCCCTAAGTCAGTGGAGTGTTCTCACAGCTCCTAAGCATGTGGAGTGTTCTCACAGCTCCTAAGTCAATGGAGTGTTCTCACAGCCCTAAGTCAGTGGAGTGTTCTCACAGCCCTAAGTCAGTGGAGTGTTCTCACAGCTCCTAAGTCAATGGAGTGTTCTCACAGCCCTAAGTCAGTGGAGTGTTCTCACAGCCCTAAGTCAGTGGAGTGTTCTCACAGCTCCTAAGCATGTGGAGTGTTCTCACAGCTCCTAAGTCAATGGAGTGTTCTCACAGCTTCTAAGCATGTGGAGTGTTCTCACAGCTCCTAAGTCAATGGAGTGTTCTCACAGCTTCTAAGCATGTGGAGTGTTCTTACAGCTCCTAAGTCAATGGAGTGTTCTCACAGCTCCTAAGTCAATGGAGTGTTCTCACAGCTCCTAAGTCAATGGAGTGTTCTCACAGCTCCTAAGTCAATGGAGTGTTCTCACAGCTCCTAAGCCTGTGGAGTGAATGTATTAGCCTCTCCGAGTATGAGCCTACCCCCTGGGTCTGGTTCTGTCTCTGCATGCCTGGGCTGGTGCTGGGCTGTGGAGGTCGGGATCCGCAGCCTGCCTGCCCGCCCAGCTCTCTTCCCCCACCATTGTCATCCTCTCCTGGGCATAGTTCTACTGGAGGAGAGTCAGCCTGGAACCTGGCTCCACTGGGCCAAGAGACAGGAGCACACTAACTAGAGAGAGAGAGATAGAGAGAGAGATAGAGAGAGAGAGAGAGAGAGAGAGAAGAGAGAGAGAGAGAGAGAGAGAGAGAGAGAGAGAGAGAGAGAGAGAGAGAGAGAGAGAGAGAGAGAGAGAGAGAGAGAGAGAGAGAGAGAGAGAGAGAGAGAAATTCACATATACGTGTACAGAGAGAAATACAGATAGAGAGGGAGAGAGTGAAAGAGGGAGTTAGAGAGAGAGAGAGAAAAAAACTAAGAGAGAGACAGAGAGAGAGCGATAGATCGAGAAAGATTGCTCTGGGATTGGAGTTGCATGGTGTTGCATCTGGACCATTTGGCGGGCGGCGGTGGCGAGGGAGAGATGGCGGACCCCTCTGGAGAACGCAGGCAGAGAGAGCGAGATTAGCCGTGATTGATTGGTGCGAGAAGAAGGACCATTAACTCTTTAGTCTGTGTCCCAAATGTAACCCTATTCCCTATAAAGTGCACTACCTTTGACCAAAGCCCTGTGGACTATGGGCCCTATGAGCTCTGGCCAAAAGTGCACTATATAGGGAATAGGGTACCATTTGGGACCCATACGCTGAGATTCCTACAAGGCTTCAGGCATGGTTGCCCTGACGTCCCTCCCCTATCTTCCTCTCCTCTCCCCTACCCTTTCTCCCCCTCTGTCTCCCCTGATTCTCTCTCTCCCTCCATCCTCCATTACACTGCTACTCTAATAGCAGGCTGTGTTAGGAGGGCAGGGAGAAGACACAGCTGGCAACCTTGGGCCGGCAGACTGTGTCCACATGCGGCATCCAAGGACATAGTGTATACAGAGATGTGGCTGTATTGCACTGAACTGTCATTGTCAGTGTTTAGTCTGCTCTGCTGATAGGTTGGTGTCTGTCATACAGGATGTAGGCTATGGTATTGATTTAAGATGGACCTGTACCTGTTGTGTACATCTTGTATTTACTTCACTGTGTGTGTGTGTGTGTGTGTGTGTGTGTGTAGGTGTGTGTGTGTGTGTGTGTGTGTGTAGGTGTAGGTGTGTGCGTGCCTGTGTGCTAGCGTGCGCTTTTATGCATACAGTGCATTCGGAAAGTATTCAGACCCCTTGACTTTTTCCACATTTTGTTACGTTACGGCCTTATTCTAAAATGGATTCAATCGTTTTTTCCCCTCATCAATCTACATACAATACCCCATGAGTACTTACATAAGTATTCAGACCCTTTACTCAGTACTTTGTTGAAGCACCTTTGGCAGCGATTTCAGCCTTGAGTCTTCTTGGGAATGACGCTACAAGCTTGGCACACCTGTATTTGGGGAGTTTCTCCCATTCTTCTCTGCAGATCCTCTCAAGCTCTGTCAGGTTGGATGGGGAGCGTCGCTGCACAGCTATTTTCAGGTCTCTCCAGAGATGGTCAATCGGGTTCAAGTCCGGGCTCTGGCTGGGCCACTCAAGGACATTCAGAGACTTGTCCCAAAACCACTCCTGCGTTGTCTTGGCTGTGTGCTTAGGGTTGTTGTCCTGTTGGAAGGTGAACCTTCGCCCCAGTCTGAGGTCCTGAGCGCTCTGGTGCAGGTTTTCATCAAGGATCTCTCTGTACTTTGCTCCGTTCCTCTTTCCCTCGATCTTGACTAGTCTCCCAGTCCCTGCCGCTGAAAAATATCTCCACAGTATGATGCTGCCATCATCATGCTTCACTGTAGGGATGGTGCCAGGTTTCCTCAGACGTGATGCTTGGCATTCAGGCCAAAGAGTTCAATCTTGGTTTCATCAGACCAGAGATTCTTATTTCTCATGGTCTGAGAATCTTTTGGCAAACTCCAAGCGTGCTGTCATGTGCCTTTTACTGAGGAGTGGCTTCCGTCTGGCCACTCTACCGTAAAGGCCTGATTGTTGGAGTGCTGCAGAGATGGTTGTCCTTCTGGAAGGTTCTCCCATCTCCACAGAGGAACTCTGGAGCTCTGTCAGAGTCACCATCGGGTTCTTGGTCACCTCCCTGACCAAGGCCCTTCTCCCCCGATTGCTCCGTTTGGCCAGGCGGCCAGCTCTAGGAAGAGTCTTGGAGGTTCCAAACTTCTTCCATTTAAGAATGATGGAGGCCACTGTGTTCTTGGGGACCTTCAATGTTGCAGAAATGTTTTGGTACCCATTATGGGGTATTGTGTGTAGATTGATGAGGAAAATGTTTCATTTAATCAATTTTAGAATAAGGCTGTAATGTAACAAAATGTGGAAAAAGTCAAGGGGTCTGAATACTTTTCGAATGCACTGTATGTAACGCAAATGTGTGTGTGTTCGACAGTTAAGTGAGTACAGTCAAGCCCAGGTCACCGATTTCACAAATTCTGTCCGATTACTGTTTTACTCACACCGCTCAGCTAAGAGTTACGGCAGTGGGACCAGGTGAAAAGTCAATCCGGATCCCTCCACGCCCTCCCCCTGTGCAACTGGTGATCTGAATTCAGCGAGCAAAGCGAAACGACAGAGGGGTTAGCAAAACTGGGACATCTTCTTCTTCACTATGGCTGCTGCTGCATCGTCTAATAGGATCAACGTAAGAGGATGTAATGAAAATAGTTTTTCTGTCTGGCGTAACACCTCATAAAAGACGTTGATGTAGTACGCTGGCAGAGGGAAGACATGAGAAGGGAATAGGGTACCATTTGAGACGCAACCTCAGTGCTCTGAAGGTGATACAGATAGTCTTTGGGTCTTGATGAGTATAGAAGAGGGTAGAGGGTGACCCTTAAGACATGTTTATGGCCTGACTTCAAGGCATTCGTTTTAATTACACTATGTAGCTATAAAACCCTGCTCCTAACGCCGTAAATCAAGTCTCCTGTCTGATCCACACTTCAAACTAGTGCCCCAGATATTAATTCCGTCCCTGTATGTCCACTTCAGACCACTGAGGCTATATCCCAAATGGCACCCTATTCCCTATATAGTGCACTACATTTGACCAGAGCCCTATGGGTTTAGTGCACTAAATAAGGAATAGGTTGCCATTTGGGACGTATCCATATCAGTGTCTTTTCACACAGTACCAAGCCTCTTTAACAGGGATCATGCTGGCTATAGCTACAGGAAGGTAGGATTGCCCTGCTGGAAAATGCTGGAGACATTCTGCTGCAGAAGGCAATTAGGTCCGTTTTGCGTCTCGTGAATAATTAAGTGTTTGTTAATGTTGAGGATGTTTCAGCAGAGGTAGGGGGAGTTTTAGTCACAGCTGGAGGGAGTGTTTCCTAGCCACTGTGCTTCTGCCTCTGCATTGCATGCTCTTTGGGGTTTTAGGCTGGGTATCTGTAAAGCACTTAGTGACAACTGCTGATGTAAGATGGGCTTCATAAAATGCATTTGATTGATTTGATTGGTTGGCTGGGTCGGACAGATTAAGCCCCATGCACAGCACAGACTGACACGTGTGAGTGTATCAATACACCCGTGTTAGAGAAAAGGCAGTGTGTGTTTGCTGGTGCTTGTGTGTGTTTGTCTGCCTCTGTCCGTGTGTGTGTGTGTGCATGTGTGTTCTTGCGTGTTACTCATCTGTGAAAGCCCCTCTTCTCTGGCCTCAGTATTGTCTCTGGTGTAATGAAGGACAAACTGTCGAGGGCCTGATTAGCATTCTGGTGGGGCCTGCAGCAGAACCCCTCTCCTCCCTTCTCCCTTTCCTCTCCTTCTCCCCCTCTTGTCTCCCCCTCTCTCTGTCCTCCTCCTCTCTCTCTCTCTTTCCTCCTCCTCTCTCTCCCTCTCCTTCTCCTCTCCCTCCCTCCTTCCCCTCCTCCTCTCTTTCTCTCTCTCTCCCTCTCCTCCTCCTCCTCTCTCTCCCTCTCCCGCTCCTCCTCCTCTCTCTCTCTCTCCCTCTCATCCTCCTCTCTCTCTCTCCCTCTCCTCCTCCTCTCTCTCTCTCCCTCTCCTCCTCCTCTCTCTCTCTCCCTCTCCTCCTCCTCCTCCTCCTCTCTCTCCCTCTCCTCCTCCTCCTCTCTCTCTCTCTCTCTCTCTCTCCCTCTCATCCTCCTCTCTCTCTCCCTCTCCTCCTCCTCTCTCTCTCTCCCTCTCCTCCTCCTCTCTCTCTCCCTCTCCTCCTCCTCTCTCTCTCCCTCTCCTCCTCCTCCCTCTCTCTCCCTCTTCCTCCTTGCCATCTCTCATTCCAAGGCTGCAGCAGGCAGGCTGCAAAGCAGGAATATTGCGGTGTGGCATCGCCATGGTAACAGCTATGGTTTCTGACACCCATAACGGCAGAGAGCTGCGCTGTTGATCCACGAGACCAAAAAAATAGGAAAATGGTTTTTGGCTGCCACTTCAACGTGGTGACACATGCACAGAGGCACAGGCAGGCTGCTTGTAGGCACACACACACACACACACACACACACACACACACACACACACACACACACACACACACACACACGACACACACACGACACACACACACACACACAACTTTTTTCTCTCCCTGCCTAAAGCTTTCTCTTTCTGACCAAGTTAATATGAGGGTTGTGTGTGTCGGTCAGGGTGCTTTGTCAGTGTGCAGGCATTCACTTTCTTCTTAGCAGTATTGCTGTACTCTGTAGCTCACACACACACACACACACACACACAGACAGGCAGACACACACACACACACACTCTCTTTCTCTCACAGCACAGACATGACTCACTGGCTCCTTTGATGTGTGAATGCACTTTCTGGATTTGGCCCTTTAATACTCTGAGTAATTGGTCTGAACATGGAAGCCCTCATTATCAGCCGGTGAAGGAAGATAGGGGGGTGGTAATGTCCACAACGGGACAGGGGGCCGAGGGTTAATGCAGCAAGGTGGCCATGGAGACAGATGAATATTCTCATTTCCAATTCAACGCCATTCACATCTCCACAGCCATGCCAGACGCATAGAAAAAAATACCACATTCCAGACCTGAAAAGAACTGGTGGCCATTTTAGGTTTCTTGTTCCTTTTTCTTTTCAGTTTTCTTTTCACTACTCCTGTTCCCTCCATTTTGGAACTCTCAAGCGAGAGTTTCTGGCTTCTAAAACACATTCCACCCTCCACTAGTTCCATACCTGTTTCCTTTACTCACTTCCAATTGCAGTCTCCCCTTCTCCTCCTCTCCTCCTCTCCCCTTCTCCTCCTCTCCTCCTCTCCCCTTCTCCTCCTCTCCTCCCCCCTCGTTCTCCCATTCTTCCCAGCTCCCCCAATGGACAGACAAGGTTGAATAAGCGTAGAAAATAAAATAGAAAAATCAACCTGCGACCCCTAGGGGCCCAGGCTCAGACAGACCCAGAACATTCTCCCTCTGTTTTACTCTTTCTTCTTCTTCCTCCTCCTCCTCCTCTTCTAGCAGGTTCTTTCCTGTGGCCGCTTCAAAGAAAGGGATAGTAAGATGGAGGACATTGGCGAGCAGGCAGGCGGGCAGGCTGGCATTAGCCCTGTCTGACAAATGACAGAGTGGCAGGCCTCTCTCTCTCTCTCTGCAGCTGTGTGGACAGGCAGGGAGGGCACTACATGAACACACAGTTGCATATGCAGAGAGACGTGGAGTACATACAGATACGCATGGACACACACAACCAATACACACTCATGTGCGCATACACACTTAAATGTACTGTAGACACACACACACACACACACTCACAAGAGTTTATACAAATATATACCTTGTAAATACACACAAATACACAAACTCATGTGCACAATGCACCTGCACAAATTCCCTCCCCCTCTGCAACACCACCATCAGTGTACAGTATAGCTCCTGTACACAATGAGTATGACGTCATTTAGAACAATGTTCAGACCATAGATACATTCTCTCTCCATGGTTACGACCTCCAGTGGTGAGTGCATAGAGATAGGCCAATAAAGAGGGGTGGTGATATTATCTGTGCGGGGATGTTGAGTGAGTGTTCTTTATGAAGAAAGCAACCTTCGCCACTCTTTAAAGGGGAAGTTCAGGATTTTTCAACTTGATGTTAGATGATTCTACCATGGAACCATGAGTTACAGTTTCTCCTAGCACATAGACTACTTTGAGGGTGAGGAAACATGTAACATCAAGTTGTAAAATGCTGAACTTCCCCTTTAATGGTCTTCTGTAATAACAGAGTTGGGTTCTCTCTCTGTGGAATCAATGACTGATCAAAGACAATCGGGTCGTTACAGGATAACTGCCTCCCACCTAGTGTGTGTGTGTGTGTGTGTGTGTGTGTGTGTGTGTGTGTGTGTGTGTGTGTGTGTGTGTGTCAATCGACCACACTGAAGGGGAGCAGAGAAGAATAGAGGGAGAGTAGAGTAGAGGGAGGAGAGAAGACTTCTTGGTGATCTACTGTATGTAGTAGAATGGAATGGCGCTGGTGAAAATACTACTGCGGGCCAGTTTCCCAGACACAGCAATGGAATTCATCCATTGAACATTCTTTTAAGTACAAGACTAGGGTTAATCTGTATCCTGGAATGTACTAATGTTAAGCTAATGATCATAATGTTTTATCAATGGCATCAGTTGTTAGATGACACTGATATGGTAGTTACTAGTGGTGGTGCTGGTCCAAAAACACATATATATTTCCTAAATAGGAAATGGGGTGCCATTTGGGACGCAACCAAACTTTAGAGGTTATTTTCTGTACTTCATGGCAGTAGGTAGTTGTGTTGATACAGTAGATTCACTGACATTGGAGGGATCTTCAGCGGTGTTGGTATAAATCTGTCAACGCACCAAGCATACGTGGACCCACCGCCATGTTGCCAAGCTAGCACAAAGTGTCAACGCACCAAGCATACCTGGACCCACCGCCATGTTGCCAAGCTAGCACAAAGTGTCAACGCACCAAGCATACCTGGACCCACCGCCATGTTGCCAAGCTAGCACAAAGTGTCAACGCACCAAGCATACCTGGTAAAGTGTAACAGGTTACAGGTGTGGTTTTATTGTTTGGATCTGTGGTGTAACAGGTTACAGATGTGGTTTTATTGTGTTGGTTTTTGTGGTGTTCGGCCGTTGACTTTTGCTTCCTTCCTATAGCTCCATTGATTCTGACTGAACTTTTGGATTACTATTTGCATGCACATGTGCGTCCCCGTGCTCACAAACATGTGCACACGCAAACACACACACACACACACATGCAGGGCTCTCTTATGAAAGAGACCATGGTCTCTATGGGACTCCCTGCTAAAATAAAGGTTACATAAATAAACACACTGCTCAAGAGCTAGGAAAGGTGTTTTAGATAGCTTGGCCTCTCATTGACAGTGTGTGGATGGTGAGGAGGTCAATTATAACGAGGTAATTACTGACTTCCCACACCTTCACACACACACGCACACACATACATGCACGAGCACATGTAAGCACACACATGCACACATGAACACGTGCACATGCACACACACACACACACCCACAAACACACACACACATACACACACACCTTCCCTCCCCCCTCCATACACGCCACTGTTCATCAGAGATCAGGTAGCAGGGAGAGCAAGGTCAGCCACTGATGGTGGAGATGTGAGCACTTTGTATAAACCTTAAGTGCTGCCTCAGCACACCCAGGAAGGGAGTACAAATAGTGGTAAGCAGGCAGGGAGGGAGGCAGTGAGGGATGAAGGGATGGAGGGAGAGAGGCAGTGAGGGAGAGACAGGGAGACAGGGAGGGATGGAGAGAGGGAGGGAGACAGGGAGACAGGGAGGCAGTAAGGCAGGGAGACAGTGAGGGATAGAGAGAGGGAGGGAGACAGGGAGACAGGGAGGCAGTAAGGCAGGGAGACAGTGAGGGATAGAGAGAGGGAGGGAGACAGGGAGACAGGGAGGCAGTAAGGGATGGCGGGAGGCAGTAAGAGATGGAGGGAGGGAGGCAGTGAGGGATGAGAGAGAGGCAGGGAGGGAGGCAGTGAGGGATTTGGAGGGGAGGGAGTGAGGGAAGCAGGGAGGGAGGCAGGTTGGGAGGCAGAGAGGGAGGGAGGCAGAGCTGGAGGAGGGAGGGAGGCAGGGATGGAGGGAGGGAGGGAAGCATAGAGGGAGGGAGGGAGGCAGGGGAGATCACTCCCTCCATCCTTGCCTCCCTCCATCCCTCCCTGCTTCCCTCCCTCCATTCCTCCATCCCTGAGCCCCGCTTCACTGCTCTTTACCAGATACAGAGGAAGAGAGAGTGAAAGAGGGAGGAAGAGAGAGAGGTTGAGAGAGGAAGAGAGAGAGGTTTGAGAGAGGTCTGCCGGCGGATCAGCTTTACTGAGATGACGAGATTGGAGAGATGTCTGCCCCTGGTCTGGGCTAGCTGCCTGCTGAGAGGAGCAAGGGATGAGTGGGGATGAGAGGAGAAGAAGAAGTAGAGGGGGGTACGGCAGGCGGAGGTGTCATGGCTGGTTAACGTCACCCGCCGCAGGTGACATTGATAAGCGCCTGGGGTTCACTAGGCTCCGGGCTTGGGCGACAGACATGCACACACACACACACACACACACACACACACACACACACACACTAACACTCAAACTCACACGGTCCGGGCTGGGCGACGGGGAAGGTCAGATAATTAAACCCATCTTTGTGGTGACGACAAGCTGGCACGCCGCCAATATACCTGCCCCTGCGCAGGACGGCAAGGGAGAGTGTGATGCAAACAGCTGGTGACACAGACCAAGGGGCCGTCACTGTACCGTACCCTCAGGAACACGTTATTGAACACACATCTGGTCTACCACAAATGAGGCCTCAATGTCTCTGTTTCTGTCTAGGAAGTACTGTAAGATATATATTTTTTACCATGTAAATTGACAGATAAACTCAGGGCCCTAGTTAGAGGGGGTCTATAACAAAGAACTATAGTTTTTCCTGGTCATGTGGCATGGTAAGAACTCTAGGCCCTAGAAATACGCTGTACACACCAAACAAACGTAGGACCTCCTCATGCTGTAACATTGCTATGTTGTTTCTATCTACAAAAGGGCCCATATTACTGTCTAAAAGACACACTCATTATGCCTTCAGATAACTCTCCTTGTATAGGTAAGTAGCCTTGTCTGAGCCATAACGGCCCATCCCCCGTTTCTATAGCGTGAGGCAACTTGATGTACAAGTACACCCCCTGGACAGGACGCTAGTCTATCTCCTGTTTCTGTAGCGTGAGCCACCTAGATGTACAAGTACACCCCCTGGACAGCACGCTAGTCTATCTGTTTCTGTCGCGTGAGGCAACTTGATGTACAAGTACGTCCCTGCTAATCTATCGCAGGGCCTTACCCCCAATCTATCTTGTTGGCCGCTAAGAAGAGACGTGTCGGGTCCCATTTTTAGAGTCTTTAGTATGACTCAACCGGGAACCCCCAACTTTGCGGCAGACACTCTAACCACAAGGCCACTGTGTTGGATTAACTGTACTTGTTTAAGTACAGAATATCCTCGTTCCAAAAGGAGGATACTGAGGTATTAATACTTATTGGTCACTCACGAGTCACGAGTCGTCCTGTTCCTCACTCTGTGTGTGACAAATGGGTTCCATGTCCATCCAGGGGGTTTTATTGGGCACCACGGGTTACACACACACCACACACACACACACACACACACACACACACACACACTCCCATCTCCAGGTCCATGTCATGCCACCGCTGTCATCAGAAACACGGAGGGGGAAGATGATGACTGTCCTGCATCAATACTGGCAGAGAGCTTCAGGAAACACATGCAGAGAGGAAGAGATGTATACAATATGAGCCTATTAAACCTTACACCAGTCACTTAGCTATCTGTCTGCGTCCCAAATGGCACCATATTCCCATAAAGCTATATGGACCCTGGTCAAAAGTAGGGCACTATATAGGAAATAGGATGCAATTTGCAGCCCTTGTGTCTTGAAGGAAACGTAACACCCCCTCTGCTAGGCTCATATCCTCAGAGAAACCCTTAACAAATGTCCTCATTAAACCTGAGGTCTCAACCTTTAAGTGTCTTGTGTTCAAATAGCATATATCAAATTCCTGGCATAACTTTGGTCGCTAGTAAAAACGACTAGCCAAACCATCGTTCATTAAGATATAATGACTGCTTAATGATACATTAAAGGCCCACTCTGTAATTTGAAAGACAACAAAACGACAGACCCGCCATTTGGTTTCCTAATGAGGCATTTATACATTATATTCTTCAAGAATCAATGGGTACATCAGTAATTTAGTCTGTAAATATCACAGAGTTGGCCTTTAAGTGAGTGTTAATTAGTCATCAGCGATAATGTGTAAACCTCTTGTTTATTTGGCTGTTAAATCAAGTGATTGTTGCTCTGTGACATATTTTGTATTATAAACTGGGTCGTTCGAGCCCTGGATGCTGATTGGCGGGTATATGAGACATTATAAACTGGGTGGTTCGAGCCCTGAATGCTGATTGGCTGACAGCCATGGTATACCAAGGGTATGACAAAACATTGATTTTTACTGCTCTAATTACGTTGGTAACCAGTTTTTCATAGCAATAAGGCCAATATGGCCAATATACCAAGGCCAAGGGCTGTATCCAGGCACTCATGCCTAAGAACAGCCCTTAGCCGTGGTGTATTGGCCATGTACAGTAGGACACCCCCTCGGGCCTTACTGCTTCATTACCAGCTGTCACCTAGCAGGCAGACTCTGTGTGAGGTGATGGAATGTGACATGAAGTGATCCTCCATTTTGGGTTAGAGAGCAAAGGGTTAGGAAAGGTGTTTAAAAAAGCACCAAAAAGAACTGTACGTGAGATACAGCCAGAGGGGGAGAGAAAGAGGGAGATGTAGAAGGAAGGAGGGATCCAAAAACACAGGGGGGGGGGGGGGGTGAAAGTCAGAGGGAGGAGAGAAATTACAGTATGATATAATTCTATTTATCCTCTAGTCCTGTCATCTGTTATTTATAAGAGAGCGAGAGAGAGAGAGAGAGAGAGAGAGAGAGAGAGAGAGAGAGAGAGAGAGAGAGAGAGAGAGAGAGAGAGAGAGAGAGAGAGAGAGAGAGAGAGAGAGAGAGAGAGAGAGAGAGAGAGAGAGAGAGAGAGAGAGAGAGAGAGAGAGAGAGAGAGAGAGAGAGAGAGAGAGAGAGACGCGACGCGACGCGACGCTCATATCCTCTGCTGTTGTACGAGGCTGCAACGCCGGCCAAATAAAGAACAGAGAAAGACAGATGTAGAGATGCTCTACTCCCTTGGCTCTGGTGCTGTATAGAGGAAAGTGAATGTAGAGAGGGAGGAAGTCTCACCGATGACAGAGCAGTACTGTTTTCTCCCAGGCATGTCACCTCCCCTCCCTCTCCCCCTCCTCCCACCTCCTCTGCCCTCCCTCCTGTCAGCCATCTGTACAGTAATTAACCTCCATGGCACGCTGCACTTACCCACCCGCCATACTAGGGCTCAATCACACACCTCCATTCCTGAGCAGGTTACTGCAGAAAGACAGTGGTTGTATCTGTGAAGGTGTGTTTGTGGGTAACTGTGTGTCTGTGTGTGCGCGTGCTTGCATATGTGTGTGCCTCTCCAACTCTCTGTCCCGCCAACTCCGAAGCCCTGTGTTTGAGGGACTTTGTGTGTGCGTGCCTGCGTGTATGTTGTTGTTTTGTTTGATGTGATGCGGAGTGTAGGGGAAAATGCTCTCTCTCTCTCTATGTCTCTCTCTTTCTCTGCTGCAGAGTGGGTTCTCCTGAGTACTCCTGAGTGGTGCAGTGGTCTAAGGCACTGCATTGCAGTGCTAACTGTGCCACTAGAGAACCTGGTTCGAATCCAGGCTCTGTCGCCACCGGCCGCGACCGGGAGACTCATGGGCGGCGCACAATTCGTCCAGGGTAGGGGAGGGAATGGCCGGCAGGGATGTAGCTCAGTTGATAGAGCATGGCGTTTGCAACACCAGGGTTGTGGGTTCGATTCCCACGGGGGGCCAGTATAAAAAAAAATATGTATTCACTAACTGTAAGTCGCTCTGGATAAGAGCGTCTGCTAAATGACTAAAAATGGTTCTCTCTACTCCCTCTCTTCTCATTCATTAGTCATTATGATAAAGCTCATGACCAGATGGCTCTCTGTAGGAGAGAGAGAGAGAGTGGCAGAATACCTGACCACTGTGACTGACCCAATATTAAGGAAAGCTTTGACTATGTACAGACTCAGTGAGCATGGCCTTGCTATTGAGAACGGTCGCCGTAGGCAGACCTGGCTCTCAAGAGAAGACAGGCTATGTGCACACTGCCCACAAAATGAGGTGGAAACAGCTGCAATTCCTAACCTCCTGCCAAATGTATGACCTTATTAGAGACACATATTTCCCTCAGATTACACAGACCCACAAAGAATTCGAAAACAAATCCAATTTGGATAAACTCCCATATCTATTGGGTGAAATACCACAGTGTGCCATCACAGCAGCAAGATGTTTCCTGTTGCCACAAGAAAAGGGCAACCAGTGAAGAACAAACACCATTGTAAATACAACCCATATTTATTTATTTTCCCTTTTGTACTTTAACTATTTGTACATCGTTACTACACTGTATATAGACATAATGACATTTGAAATGTCTTTATTCTTTTGGAACTTGTATGAGTGTAATATTTACTGTTCACTTTTTATTGTTTATTTCACTTTTGTTTATCAATTGCACTTGCTTTGGCAATGTAAACATGTTTCCCATGCCAATAAAGCCCATTAAATTGAATTGAATTGAGAGAGAGCGCAAGAGAGAGAGAGAGAGAGCGAGAGAGAGAGAGAGACAGAGTAGAGAAGAGAGTAGAGAGAGAGAGTAGAGAGAGAAAGACAGACAGAGTAGAATAGAGAAGAGAGAGAGAGAGAGAGAGAGAGACAGACAGAGTAGAATAGAGAAGAGTGTAGAGAGAGAGAAGAGAGAGAGAGACAGACAGAGTAGAATAGAGAAGAGAGTAGAGAGAGAGAAGAGAGAGAGACAGACAGACAGAGTAGAATAGAGAAGAGAGTAGAGAGAGAGAAGAGAGAGAGAGAGACAGACAGAGTAGAATAGAGAAGAGAGTAGAGAAGAGAGTAGAGAGAGAGAAGAGAGAGAGAGAGACAGACAGAGTAGAATAGAGAAGAGAGTAGAGAAGAGAGTAGCGAGAGAGAGAGAAAGAGTAAGACAGTTGGAGTGAGTTCAGAGAGAGTTAGAGTGAGAGAGTAGATGGAAAGAGACATAAATACACTGAGTACCAAACGTTAAGAACACCTTCCTAATATTGAGTTGCCCCTTTTGCCCTCAGAACAGCCTCAATTCGTCAGGGAATGGACTCTACAAGGTGTCGAAAGCGTTCCCTCTAATTTATTTAGGCACTGAGCAAATTTAAGGTCTGCTGAGCACAAACTTGAATGTTGTGAACATTTTGTGCAACTTCCGCGCACATTTACTGTGAACACCAAGGCTGTCCTGCTTTAAGTTACAGTTTTAACAGTGGCCAAGTAGGCTACTGTGGCTATTTGATCATAATGTAGGCCTACCAGAGTGGCATACCATCAAAAACAATGGAGAAAAATGCATCTCATAACATTTTCACATGGAAATAGCTGTTCTATCATTCAGCCTACAGTAACAGCTAATGTGTGTTATTCAATGTAGGCCTAGATTCCATGAGACTTTTGAAAAAAACATGCAGAGCTTGACATTAACCTGTTTATCCACTTGTCCTTCAGACAAGGAGGTGACTGAAAATTATTGTGTTGTTTGATGCAAGAAACCACTTTACACAATAACATTCATTATTATTCCCATACCAGAGAATCAGACAAATTATGCTACGCTCTGCCTATTGGCTACCTAGCTTAATCAAGCCTGTCTCAAAATACAACACTGCCCCTTTAAGACATAAAAAAACTCTTTACCTGACTCACTTTTCAAAGATGCACAAATTTTGTGCTCTTTT
This sequence comes from Coregonus lavaretus, assembly GCF_964263955.1. Lineage (NCBI taxonomy): Eukaryota > Metazoa > Chordata > Actinopteri > Salmoniformes > Salmonidae > Coregonus > Coregonus lavaretus. Next base: position 4,397,540 of record NC_139990.1, on the reverse strand, counting down.
AGGAAGCAACCACTCCCCCATTGTTGACTAGAAATGAGCTATAACTGGGCTAATAACTCACTCACTAGTAAAGAATATGAACAAATGTGCACAGGTGGCTACATGCAGCTCTCGCTTTGATCTCAAAACAAGCGCATCTACTCGTAACCGCTCATGCTGTAAAAACAGTCCAGTTCGAAGTGAATGGCACAGATCGATATATGGCAATGGCTATTTGCATATAGGCCTACTGCAGCTCTGATTGGTTATGGTGCATCGATCAGTGTAGAGTACGGGCCTAAATCGTGCTTGTCAATGCAATAGAATCCTACTCCGATGTCACGCCCTGACGTATGGAACTCTTGTTTGTGGAGTCAGGGTGTGTGAATCTATGTGATGTTTTCTATGTTTAGGATCTAGAATTGTATTTCTAGGTTTGGCCGGGTGTGAATCCCAATCAGAGGCAGCTGTCGCTCGTTGTCTCTGATTGGGGCTCATACTTTAGTGGCCTGTTTGCCTACCTTAGTTGTGGGATCTTGTTCCGTGTGTAGGCTTGTATTGTGTATAGCCTTGGACTTCACGTTACGTTGGTTTATTGTTTTGTTTGTATGTTTATTTGAGTGTCACGCTCGTTTACGGATGAGACGGACCAAGGCGCAGCGTAATAAGCGTACATATTTATTAACGTACTGAACACGAACAAAACAACAAACAAACGATACGTGAAGTCCAAGGTAGACTAATAACATACCTATACGGAACAAGATCCCACCCAGACTGGTGCCAAAAGGCTGCCTAAGTATGGTCCCCAATCAGAGACAACGAGCTACAGCTGCCTCTGATTGGGAACCACCCTGGCCAACATAGATCTACACAATCTAGAAACTAAACATAGAAAAACTTAACATAGAAACTACACACCCTGGCTCAACATTTAAGAGTTCCTAGGGCCAGGGCGTGACAGTACCCCCCCCCCCCCCCAAAGGTGCGGACTCCGACCGCGCCACATAAACATAACAGGGTAGGGGCCGGGTGGGCATTCCGCCTCTCTCTCCACCTCCCTGTTGCGCCCCTGGTCTGGTCTGGCACCGCTGACTGGAGCTGGACCCGACGACGGTGGATCGAACAGTACAGGCTCCGGACTGGAGCCGCTGGCCGGAGCTGGACTGGGCACCGGTGGAGCGGATTGCTCTGGCTCCGGAGTGGATCCGCTGACTGGAGTTGGACCGGACTCCGGTGGAGCGGATTCCTCTGGCTCCGGAGTGGAGCAGCTGACCGGTGCCGGACCAGGCACAGGTGGAACAGGCACGGGCCGGACTGGACACACGCACCACTGGCTTGGTGCGGGGAGCAGGAACGGGCCGGACCGGGCTGACGACGCGCACCACTGGCTTGGTGCGGGGAGCAGGAACGGGCCGGACCGGGCTGACGACGCGCACCACTGGCTTGGTGCGGGGAGCAGGAACGGGCCGGACCGGGCTGACGACGCGCACCACTGGCTTGGTGCGGGGAGCAGGAACGGGCCGGACCGGGCTGACGACGCACACCACTGGCTTGGTGCGGGGAGCAGGAACGGGCCATACCGGACTGTGGACACACACCACTGGCTTAGCGCGAGGAGCAGGAACGGGTCGGACCGTACTGGGAACACACACCACTGGCCTTGTGCGGGAAGCAGGAATGGGTCGGGCCGTACTGGGAACACGCACCACTGGCTTAGTGCGGGGATCAGGAACGGGCCGGACCGGACTGGCGACACACACCACTTGCTTGGTACGAGGAGCGGGACTGGGTTCCCTTATAAACCTCCGCTCCTTCTGCTGCCTAACCAGCTCCTCTCGCCGTGCCTCTACACTCTCCTTATCCCTTATCGCCTCCTGTAGCTCCTCCCTCTGACCAATTAACTCCTGCTCCCTCTGGACCAATAGCCCCCGTAACCTGGTGGCCTCCTCTCCTAGTCTGCAGATTCGCCCTGTCGCTGCCTCCTGCTGCATCGTCGTCCACGCCGTGTGCCCCCCCCAAAAATGTTCTTGGGGTTGCCTCTCGGGTGTCCGTCGTCGGCACGGTTGGCGCCGTTTCTCCTCTCCTGCCTGGGCATTTACCTTCGCCCATGGCCCTTTCCCCGCGAATATCTCCTCCCATGACCACCATTTGCCCACCTGAGACATCGCTATTCTCTCTTCCTGGGCACGCTGCTTGGTCCTCATTTGGTGGGATCTTCTGTCACGCTCGTTTACGGATGAGACGGACCAAGGCGCAGCGTGATAAGCGTACATATTTATTAACGTACTGAACACGAACAAAACAACAAACAAACGATACGTGAAGTCCAAGGTAGACTAATAACATACCTATACGGAACAAGATCCCACACAGACTGGTGCCAAACGGCTGCCTAAGTATGGTCCCCAATCAGAGACAACGAGCTACAGCTGCCTCTGATTGGGAACCACCCTGGCCAACATAGATCTACACGATCTAGAAACTAAACATAGAAAAACTTAACATAGAAACTACACACCCTGGCTCAACATTTAAGAGTCCCCAGAGCCAGGGCGTGACATTGAGTTAAATAAACATGTACGCCTTTCACGCTGCACCTTGGTCTGACCCGTCTCTCAACGATCGTGACATCCGATGCGCTCTGCCTACCAGAAAATCTCTTGCATAGTTTGTTTTGTTTCGTTATGTTACATTGGAAGTGGCTAATATTGAGTTGATTCGAGCACAATTCCCACAGTAGATCGAAACGTTGATAGTGTTAACTAAAACTATAGAAAGTTGATTGAAGTTCAATCTCGTGCTTATCTGCGCGCGCTGATATTTCTTCTGCGTGGCATTCCAAGGGGAGCTGTGCGCCCGCTCGCAGCTTAGAGAGAACATTCATGATGGCCCATGTTGACTCCAACGCTTCCCACAGTTGTGTCAAGTTGGCTGGATGTCCTTTGGGTGGTGGACCATTCTTGATACGCACAGGAAACTGTTGAGCGTGAAAAACCCAGCAGCATTGCAGTTCTTGACACAAACCGCTGCGCCTGGCACCTACTACCATACCCCGTTCAAAGGCACTTAAATCTTTTGTCTTGTCCATTCACCCTCTGAATAGCACACATACACAATCCATGTCTCAATTGTTTCAAGGCTTAAAAATCCTTCTTTAACCTGTCTCCTCCCCTTCATCTACACTGATTGAAGTGGATTTAACAAGTGACATCAATAAGGGATCATTGCTTTCACCTGGATTCACCTGGTCAGTCTATGTCATGGAAAGAGTAGGTATCCTTCATGTTTTGTATACTCAGTGTAGAGATGGAGAGAAACACAGAGTGAGTGTAGAAAACCCAAACAATCGCCCCTTGACATTTTCTCTCAGCCCTCTCTAACTCTCAACTTTGAGACACTTTATTACCCTGCAGAGAGTAGAGTTACTCATTGTTTACAGGACACTGTCCCGCACTCTTCACACATCTTTCTGGAACTTTCCCCTGAACTCAGTCAGAACTCAGGATCAGCCAATCACAGGCCCTATCTGATGAGGTAACAGACCCATAATAATAATAACAGAGGCTCACTGCAGCTCCAGAAGTCAACAACAAGTTGACAAACCTCCTGGCTGCACCAACACTCTGAGGACTCACCTAAGGACCTCACTCCTGGGCCGTTTACCATCACTAGGTATTAGTGTGTTGATGACCATAAACCACTTCCTGTTTATTACCATAAACCATCGTCCCTTTCACCTATTCCAGCACTCCACTTCCTGTTCATGACCATAAACCACCGTCACTTTCGCCTATTCCATCTCTCCATTTCCTGTTCATTACCATAAACCACAGTGACGTTCATGTATTCCATCACTCCACTTCCTGTTCATTATCATAAACCACCATCACTTTCATCTATTCCATCACTCCACTTCCTGTTCATTACCATAAACCACCATCACTTTCACCTATTGCATCACTCCACTTCTTGTTAATTACCATAAACCACCGTTACTTTCACCAATCCCATCACTCCACTTCCTGTTTGCTGCATGTGTGCATCGATTTTTCCCCCATCACCAGTGTGTTCTGTACGTCATTACCACGTCTGCTAACAGAGGCGACGGGACCGTTGTACCTAGACCGAAACCGGCACCTCTATCTGAGTCCACCACCAGTTGATGGCGCTCTATTTCAGTGAGCAAGAAGAGAGAGAGTGAAACAGATGAGAGAGAATACTGTTCTAAAAGAGAACATTACAGCTGACGGATCATGTGCATCATATCAGGGTAGCTCATCTACAGTAGAGGTGGAAGTGTACATTCACCCTGTTCTGTACAGTGAGGGAAAAAAGTATTTGATCCCCTGCTGATTTTGTACGTTTGCTCACTGACAAAGACATGATCAGTCTATAATTTTAATGGTAGGTTTATTTGAACAGTGAGAGACAGAATAACAACAAAAAAATCAAGAAAAAAAAATGTCAAAAATGTTATGAATTGATTTGCATTTTAATGAGGGAAATAAGTATTTGACCCCTCTGCAAAACATGACTTAGTACTTGGTGGCAAAACCCTTGTTGGCAATCACAGAGGTCAGACGTTTCTTGTAGTTGGCCACCAGGTTTGCACACATCTCAGGAGGGATTTTGTCCCACTCCTCTTTGCAGATCTTCTCCAAGTCATTAAGGTTTCGAGGCTGACGTTTGGCAACTCAAACCTTCAGCTCCCTCCACAGATTTTCTATGGGATTAAGGTCTGGAGACTGGCTAGGCCACTCCAGGACCTTAATGTGCTTCTTCTTGAGCCACTCCTTTGTTGCCTTGGCCGTGTGTTTTGGGTCATTGTCATGCTGGAATACCCATCCACGACTCATTTAGTCACGATCGTCGTAAGAACCGGACCAAGGCGCAGCGTGATAGGCGTACATCTTTTAATGAGTACTTGACCAACAACAAAACAACAAAACGACGCGCACCACTGGCTTGGTGCGGGGAGCAGGAACAGGCCGGACCGGGCTGGCGACGCGCACCACTGGCTTGGTGCGGGGAGCAGGAACAGGCCGGACCGGGCTGGCGACGCGCACCACTGGCTTGGTGCGGGGAGCAGGAACGGGCCGGACCGGGCTGGCGACGCGCACCACAGGCTTGGTGCGGGGAGCAGGAACGGGCCGGACCGGGCTGGCGACGCGCACCACTGGCTTGGTGCGGGGAGCAGGAACGGGCCGGACCGGGCTGGCGACGCGCACCACAGGCTTGGTGCGGGGAGCAGGAACGGGCCGGACCGGGCTGACGACGCGCACCACTGGCTTGGTGCGGTGAGCAGGAACGGGCCGGACCGGGCTGACGACGCGCACCACTGGCTTGGTGCGGGGAGCAGGAACGGGCCGGACCGGGCTGGCGACGCGCACCACTGGCTTGGTGCGGGGGACAGGAACGGGCCGGACCGGACTGGTAACACACCCCAGTACCTCTCGCCGTGCCTCTACACTCTCCTTCCCCTTCATGACCAATGGCCCCCGTAACCTGGTGGCCTCCTCTCCTAGTCCACAAACTCGCCCTGTAGCTGCCTCCAGCAGCCCCGTCGTCCATGCCGTGTGCCCCCCCCAAAATTTTTTATTGGGGTTGCCTCTCGCCTGTCCGACGACGGCACGGTTGGCGCTGAACCTCCTCTCTCGCCAGGGCCTTAACTTTTGCCCATGGCCCTCTGCCCGCGAATATGTCCTCCCAAGACCACCATTCGCCCACCTGGGACATCGCCAACTTCTCCAGTTCCTTACCCGGCGTTTGCTCCTGAACACGCTGCTTGGTCCTTCTTTGGTGGGATCTTCTGTCACGATCGTCGTAAGAACCGGACCAAGGCGCAGCGTGATAGGCGTACATCTTTTAATGAGTACTTGACCAACAATAAAACAACAAAACGATACGTGAAGTCCTAAGGTTAACAAAACACAAACCTCTCCGGAACAAGATCCCACAATAAACTAGTGCCAACCGGCTGCCTAAGTATGGTTCCCAATCAGAGACAACGAGAATCAGCTGCCTCTGATTGGGAACCACCCTGGCCAACATAGAAAACACGAACTAGAACGAAACATAGAAAATACAACATATACACTACACACCCTGGCACAACATAAAATAGTCCCCAGAGCCAGGGCGTGACACATTTTCAATGCCCTGGCTGAGGGAAGGATGTTCTCACCCAAGATTTGACAGTACATGGCGCCGTCCATCGTCCCTTTGATGCGGTGAAGTTGTCCTGTCCCTTTAGCAGAAAAACACCCCCAAAGCATAATGTTTCCACCTCCATGTTTGACGGTGGGGATGGTGTTCTTGGGGTCATAGGCAGCATTCCTCCTCCTCCAAACACGGCGAGTTGAGTTGATGCCAAAGAGCTCCATTTTGGTCTCATCTGACCACAACACTTTCACCCAGTTCTCCTCTGAATCATTCAGATGTTCATTGGCAAACTTCAGACGGGCCTGTATATGTGCTTTCTTGAGCAGGGGGACCTTGCGGGCACTGCAGGATTTCAGTCCTTCACGGCGTAGTGTGTTACCAATTATTTTCTTGGTGACTATGGTCCCAGCTGCCTTGAGATCATTGACAAGATCCTCCTCATTTTGTGTTTCTTCCATTTGCGAATAATCGCACCAACTGTTGTCACCTTCTCACCAAGCTGCTTGGCGATGGTCTTGTAGCCCATTCCAGCCTTGTGTAGGTCTACAATCTTGTCCCTGACATCCTTGGAGAGCTCTTTGGTCTTGGCCATGGTGGAGAGTTTGGAATCTGATTGATTGATTGCTTCTGTGGACAGGTGCCTTTTATACAGGTAACAAGCTGAGATTAGGAGCACTCCCTTTAAGAGTGTGCTCCTAATCTCAGCTCGTTACCTGTATAAAAGACACCTGGGAGCCAGAAATATTTCTGATTGAGAGGGGGTCAAATACTTATTTCCCTCATTAAAATGCAAATCAATTTATAACATTTTTGACATGCGTTTTTCTGGATTTTTTTGTTGTTATTCTGTCTCTCACTGTTAAAAAAAAACCTACCATTAAATTTATAGACTGATAATTTCTTTGTCAGTGGTCAAACGTACAAAACCAGCAGGGGATCAAATACTTTTTTCCCTCACTGTATGGGATGTGTGTGTGTGTGTGTGTGTGTGTTGATGGTGCAGGATGTTTAATAAGAGAGGATGCAGAATAGCTGGCACAGCACACAGCATGCATGGTATATCTGCTGCATGGTGGAATCAGGTCACAGGGTATATCTGCTGCCTGGTGGAGTCAGGTAACAGGGTATATCTGCTGCATGGTGGAATCAGGTCACAGGGTATATCTGCTGCCTGGTGGACTCAGGTCACATGGTATATCTGCTGCATGGTGGAGACAGGTCACAGGGTATATCTGCTGCATGGTGGAGACAGGTCACAGGGTATATCTGCTGCCTGGTGGAGTCAGGTCACAGGGTATATCTGCTGCCTGGTGGAGTCAGGTCACATGGTATCTCTGCTGCGTGGTGAAATCAGGTCACAGGGTATATCTGCTGCCTGGTGGACTCAGGTCACATGGTATATCTGCTGCCTGGTGGAGTCAGGTCACATGGTATCTCTGCTGCGTGGTGAAATCAGGTCACAGGGTATATCTGCTGCCTGGTAAAATCAGGTCACAGGGTATATCTGCTGCATGGTGGAATAAGGTCACAGGGTATATCTGCTGCCTGGTGGACTCAGGTCACATGGTATATCTGCTGCCTGGTGGAGTCAGGTCACATGGTATATCTGCTGCCTGGTGGAGTCAGGTAACAGGGTATATCTGCTGCATGGTGGAGACAGGTCACAGGGTATATCTGCTGCCTGGTGGAGTCAGGTCACAGGGTATATCTGCTGCCTGGTGGAGTCAGGTCACATTGTATCTCTGCTGCGTGGTGAAATCAGGTCACAGGGTATATCTGCTGCCTGGTGGACTCAGGTCACATGGTATATCTGCTGCCTGGTGGAGTCAGGTCACATGGTATCTCTGCTGCCTGGTGAAATCAGGTCACAGGGTATATCTGCTGCCTGGTGGAGTCAGGTCACAGTGTGTATCTGCTGCATGGTGGAATCAGGTCACATGATGTGTCCTTGGAAGACAGTAGCCCCTCTCACTCACTCTGTGTGTTATTATTCAGCTCTGGGGGGAAGTTTCTCTTACAGTAGGTACAGATCTAGGATCAGCTTCCCCTCCCCAATCCTAACCAGCCACCACTACAATAGGGTACCATTTGGGCAGCAGGCTGAGAGTAGAGATATGCTGATTGATGTGGTGGATCGATGGTGCTGGTGATGGAACACTCCTCCTGAATCAAACGAATCTGGCTGCTGTCTGCTGATCTCCATTACTCCCAGAAACACTCCCTCTTGGTCTGTGTGTGTGTGTGATGGGGGGATCAATCAGTGATCAGGGATGGAGAGAGAGAGAGAGAGAGAGAGAGAGAGAGAGAGAGAGAGAGAGAGAGAGAGAGAGAGAGAGAGAGAGAGAGAGAGAGAGAGAGAGAGAGAGAGAGAGAGAGAGAGAGAGAGAGGCTGCCGTTTTATATACTCTTAACCAACCGTGCTATTTTGTGGGGGATTTGCTCCAAACATCCGACAGGGCCCTCATCCCCGCCATTCGCAGTAGAAAGAAAAGGAGATATCGCGGAAGGAGATCGGGGTGCTTGGTAGGAGCCGGCGACGAGTGCCTAATCTGCCTTTGCCATCAATACTATTGGCCAACTTACAATCGTTTGATAATAAAATGGACAAACTACAGGCACGAACATCCTACCAATGGGACATTAAAACCTGTAATATCTTAAATTTCACAGAGTCGTGGCTGAACGATGACATGAATAACATACAGCTGGCGGGTTATACACTGTATCGGCAGGATAGAACAGCAGCCTCTGGTAAGACAAGGGGTGGCGGTCTGTGTATATTTGTAAAGAACAGCTGGTGCACGATATCTAAGAAAGTCTCGAGGTTTTGCTCGCCTGAGGTAGAGTGTCTCATGATAAGCTGTAGACCACACTATCTACCAAGTGAGTTTTCATCTATATTCTTCGTAGCTGTCTATTTACCACCAAAAACCGATGCTGGCACTAAGACTGCTCCTAGTGGCCGGGGACTTTAATGCAGGGAAACTTTAATCCGTTTTACCTAATTTCTACCAGCATGTTAAATGTGCAACCAGAGGAGGAAAAACTATAGACCACCTTTACTCCACACACAGAGACGCGTACAAAGCTCTCCCTCGCCCTCCATTAGGAAAATCTGACCATAATTCCATCCTCCTGATTCCTGCTTACAAGCAAAAACTAAAGCAGGAAGCACCAGTGACTCGGTCAATAAAAAAGTGTTCAGATGAAGCATATACTAAGCTACAGGACTGTTTTGCTAGCACAGACTGGAATATGTTCCGGGATTCTTCCGATGGCATTGAGGAGTACACCACATCAGTCACTGGCTTCATCAATATGTGCATTGATGACGTCGTCCCCACAGTGACTGTACGTACATACCCCCAACCAGAAGCCATGGATTACAGGCCACATCCGCACTGAGCTAAAGGGTAGAGCTGCCGCTTTCAAGGAGCAGGACTGTAACCCGGAAGCTTATAAGAAATCCTGCTATGCCCTCCGACGAACCATCAAACAGGCAAAGAGTCAATACAGCGTTTGAGCCTGCTACACCGGCTCCAACGCTCGTCAGATGTGGCAGGGCTTGCAAACTATTACAGACTACAAAGAGAAGCACAGCCGCAAGCTGCCCAGTGACACGAGCCTACCAGACGAGCTAAATTACTTCTATGCTCGCTTCGAGGCAAGTAACACTGAAACATGCATGAGAGCATCAGCTGTTCCGGAGGACTGTGTGATCATGCTCTACGTAGCCGATGTGAGTAAGACCTTTAAACAGGTCAACGTTCACAAGGCCGCAGGGCCAGATGGATTACCAGGACGTGTACTCCGAGCATGCGCTGACCAACTGGCAAGTGTCTTCACTGACATTTTCAACCTCTCCCTGTCTGAGTATGTAATACCAACATGTTTCAAGCAGACCACCATAGTCCCTGTGACCAAGAACACTAAGGTAACCTGCCTAAATGACAACTGACCCGTAGCACTCACGTCTGTAGCCATGAAGTGCTTTGAAAGGCTGGTCATGGCTCACATCAACACCAATATCCCAGAAACCCTAGACCCACCCCTCCTGTACTCCCTGTTCACTCATGACTGCATGGCCAGGTACGACTCCAACACCATCATTAAGTTTGCCGATGACACAACAGTGGTAGGCCTGATCACCGACAACAACGAGACAGCCTATAGGGAGGAAGTCAGAGACCTGGCCGTGTGGTGCCAGGACAACAACCTCTCCCTCAACGTGATCAAGACAAAGGAGATGATTGTGGACTGCAGGAAAAATAAGAGGACCGAGCACGCCCCCATTCTCATCGATGGGGCTGTAGTGGAGCAGGTTGAGAGCTTCAAGTTCCTTGGTGTCCACATCACCAACAAACTAACATGGTCTATGGTCACCAAGACAGTCGTGAAGAGGGCACGACAAAACATATTCCCCCTAAGGAGACGGAAAAGATTTGGCATGGTTCCTCAGATCCTCAAAAGGTTCTACAGCTGCACCATCGAGAGCATCCTGACTGGTTGCATCACTGCTTGGTATGGCAACTGCTCGGCCTCCGACCGCAAGGCACTACAGAGGGTAGTGCGTACGGCCCATTACATCACTGGGGCCAAGCTTCCTGCCATCCAGGACCTCTATACCAGGCAGTGTCAGACGAAGGCCCTAAAAATTGTCAAAGACTCCAGCCACCCTAGTCATAGACTGTTCTCTCTGCTACCGCACGGCAAGCGGTACCGGAACGCCAAGTCTAGGTCCAAAAGGCTTCTAAACAGCTTCTACCCCCAAGCCATAATACTCCTGAACATCTAATCAAATGGCTACCCGGACTATTTGCATTGTCCCCCCCACCCATCTTTTACGCTGCTGCTACTCTCTGTTTATTATCTATGCATAGTCACTTTAATAACTCTACCTACATGTACATATTACCCCAATTACCTCAACTAACCGGTGCCCCCGCACATTGACTCGGTACCGGTACCCCCTGTATATAGCCTCGCTATTGTTATATTTACTGCTGCTCATAAATTATTTGGTACTTTTATTTCATATTATTTTATGTTGTATTTTTTTGTGAATTTTTTTTGTATTCTTTCTTAAAACTGCATTGTTGGTTAATGGCTTGTTTCACTGTAAGGTCTACACCTGTTGTATTCTGCGCATGTGACAAATCAAATTTGATGAGAGAGAGAGAGAGAGAGAGAGAGAGAGAGAGAGAGAGAGAGAGAGAGAGGAGAGAGAGAGAGAGAGAGAGAGAGAGAGAGAGAGAGAGAGAGAGAGAGAGAGAGAGAGAGAGAGAGAGAGAGAGAGAGAGAGAGAGAGAGAGAGAGAGAGAGAGAGAGAGAGAGAGAACCCTTCAGAGAAATCATTAGTGTGATGTTTCTGAATATAATTAAGATGGTTCAGTATTAAATAATCTCATTCAATCATCTCGGCAGAAGGATCATGATACGCTCCAGTTTGTCTCTCTATATTTAAGATGGTCACACTTAGCCCATTTTGTTACAGGCAACACTGGTATATAGGCCTACTATGAATGGATCAGTACAATCAGAATGGTCCCTTTATTCTTTACACATCCATAGCAGCAGTTTTTCTACAATGGACTACAATGTCTATAGATGTGTCCCAAATGGCTCTACTTTATAGTGCACTACTTTTGACCAGTGCCCTATGTAGGGAATAAGGTGCCATTTGGGACGCAGACATTGGTGCATGTAGGTCATATGCTTTAGCTACCCCTTACCACCCCGTGCCCCCACTCCTAAGCTCCCCCTGTCAGCGTCAACCCTCTGATGCCCCACTGTGGTGGGCATCTGCCCAGGCCTGGCACCGCAGCACCTGCCCACCCGTACCCATCTGGTGATGGCCTGCCTGTCTCCAGCCCCAGCAGCTGAGCCCCGATAATAAACCCACTCTGACCATCTGACTGACAGTCATTAAGACACCCAGCCAACCTGCCAGCACAGGCAGCACAGCCAGCCAGCCCTCCTCTCCCCCTTCCTCTCCCCCTACCCCTCTCTCTCTCCCCCTCCTCTTTCCCTCCCCCTCTTTCTCCCCCCTCTCCCTTCTGCCAGGACAGAGACAGACATGCCCAGCCATTGAAGGCAATTAGAACATGAGGGAAATTAGAGAAATAAGGGACATTACAGCCCAGTAAGCATTAACTTTGGGACTAGTTTCTTACAAGCACATCGAATGTGTGATTTGTGTTAAGTAGTGTATCAGAAGAGGTGTCTAAGCTACAGAGGGATTTTTGTATCACAAATTGAAATAGAAATTAGTATTTGGTTCCATTGAAATAAATAAATAAATGGCATCCATGTTGGTTATTAAGTCCTAAGCCATGGAAGTTTAGATACATTTTTTGCATCTCAGCACCAGAAAACAGTAAAGTTGAATCTCAAATGGCACCCTATTCCCTATGTAGTGCACTACTTTTGACCAGGGCCCATAGGGAAACAGCCTAAGTCTGTGAGAGATATGCAATCAGATCTGCTAAATGACAATGATCCACAAAATCAATACTGTGTATATACCCTTTTCACATACCAAACATCCCCTCCAAAGTATACTTGGCCATGCCTGCAGCACAGAAGCCACTCATATTTTAGATGTGCTGCTATTCCCTATAAAGGGCTTTAGGACAACTACTGTGATGGGATCTAAAAGGTTAGTGTGATGGGACAGTAGTTGTCCTAACACCATTTATAGGGAATGGCAAAACATCTAAAAGGTTAGTGTGATAGTGCCAATTTCTTTTGTTGACAGTTCCATTTTCTGATGCAAGCCAGTGTTTTTCTCTGGAGGAGAATTAGACCCAGTTCACTGATTTGGTGGAAATAAAGCTTTTTTTAAAAAGTTCCCACGGCTATGCTTGTCACAGTTTGCTACTTAACTACTTAGCTTAATGGTTAAGAGCGTTGTGCCAGTAACCGAAAGGTTGCTGGTTCTAATCCCCGAGCCGACTAGGTGAAAAATCTGTCGATGTGCTCTTGAGCAAGGCACTTAACCCTAATTGCTCCTGTAAGTCGCTCTGGATAAGAGCGTCTGCTAAATGACCAATTTATTTATTTTTTATTTTATTTAACTATGCTGTCTGTTGTAAATCATCAACCTGTGTACATTTGACTTGCTCAGCATTGATACCAGGTCTAGATGCTCAACTATTGATCCACCGATCAGAGACCCTCTTCTTGTCGTGACTCAGGTAGAATGACTCAGTGCTGTGATTGGTGGATGTCCTTGGGGGGAGGCCAGGCTGTGGCAGGCCTTGACTGGTTGGATAATTTACTATGGGGCTCTTATGGATTTCCTGCCCAGCACTGATGTCGTAGAGCTCTGATCATGCCTCTCTGCTGCCCAGTCAGTAAATCTCAGCCTTGTCTCTGTCTGTCTGTCTGGGGCTGCCATCTTTGAGCCCCGAACCACCTCGGTGCTGTACAAGTACAAATGCTGTACACATGCACGCATACGTAGGCAGGCAGGTAGGCAGGCACACACATATGTACACACACACAGAGATACACGCAGACACACACACAGACACACACAATCACACACACACAACCTCAACCACACACACACACACGCTATACTGTTCTACTGGAACATCCCTGGGCAACAGAAAGCAGCCATAAGGTGTTTTGTTTGTCACAGCCAACTGAAAGCAAGGTGGAGGGTCCCTCTGGGTGCTCTCTGATACATTCTACTCTCTCTCCTCTTACCGGCTGGGGGGGAGGGGGGGGGGGGGGGGGGGGGGGGGTTGTGTGTGTGGGGGGGAGGGTTGTGTGTGTATGTGTGTGGGAAGGGGGGTGGGGGGGGTGTTGTGTGTGTGTGTGGGGGGGGAGTGGGGTGGGGTGAGGGTTGTGTATGTGTGTGTTTGTGTGTGTTTACAAATGTGCCCGTGGCCACAGTGAGGTGTTCTCCAAGCTCTCATGCAAACACAACAGGACTGTGCTCAACGTGTCATCTCCCACAGGCTCCGTCAAAGCCACGTCCCCATCATTTCTCTTACTGGGAGACTGTACAGCGTGTGTGTGCGCGTGCGTGTGTTTGGATATGTGTGTGTGCGTTGATGTGTGTCATGCAGTGGACCTGTCTTTACAGTATGTCAGAGAGCACCTGGAGAGCACTGCTACATTTCTGCATCATTAGACTCCTCACAGAGGTCGACAGAGAGGTGGGGCCCCCAGGGTGGCTGTAGGGACAGAGAGAACAGAGAGAGGGGGGCGAGAGAGAAAGAGAGAGAGAGAGAGGGAAATGGGAGGGTGGAAAGGGAGAGAGATATAGGGGGAGGGAGGGAAGGAGGAGGGAGAGAAGGTATAGGAATGAAAGTATAGGAATGAAAGAGAGAGATTGAGAGAGGGAGATATTTAGAGAGGGAGAGAGGGAGATATTTAGAGAGGGAGATATTTAGAGAGGGAGAGAGGGAGATATTTAGAGAGGGAGAGAGGGAGATATTTAGAGAAGGAGAGAGGGAGATATTTAGAGAGGGAGAGAGGGAGATATTTAGAGAGGGAGAGAGGGAGATATTTAGAGAAGGAGAGAGGGAGATATTTATAGAGGGAGAGAGGGAGATATTTATAGAGGGAGAGAGGGAGATATTTAGAGAGGGAGATAGGGAGATATTTAGAGAGGGAGAGAGGGATATATTTAGAGAGGGAGAGAGGGAGATATTTAGAGAGGGAGAGAGGGAGATATTTAGAGAGGGAGATATTTAGAGAGGGAGAAAGGGAAATATTTAGAGAGGGAGAGAGGGAGATATTTAGAGAGGGAGAGAGGGATATATTTAAAGAGGGAGAGAGGGAGATATTTAGAGAGGGAGATAGCAAGGAGGGGTCATGTGACACCCCATGCATGTCTCCTCACCTGAGGACGAGCGCTGGCGCTGATCAGGTGACCTGGCTCTGGGGCACGGGGGATGCTTCACGCTATCTGCTCTTGTTACTTCTCCCCCTCTACAGCTATACAGACCAGGCCAGATAGCTAAAGAGTGAAGGGGGAGAGGGGGGGAGACACCAGGGCAGAGCTAAAGAGAGAGGGGAGAGGTGGGGGGGGAGATACCAGGGCAGAGCAAAAGAGAGAGGGGAGAGAGGGGGGAGATACCAGGGCAGAGCTAAAGAGAGAGGGGAGAGGTGGGGGGGAGATACCAGGGCAGAGCTAAAGGGAGAGGGGAGAGAGGGGGGGAGATACCAGGGCAGAGCTAAAGGGAGAGGGGAGAGAGGGGGGGAGACACCAGGGCAGAGCTAAAGGGAGTGGGGAGAGAGGGGGGGAGAGACACCAGGGCAGAGCTAAAGAGAGAGGGGAGAGAGGGGGGGAGATACCAGGGCAGAGCTAAAGAGAGAGGGGAGAGGTGGGGGGGAGATACCAGGGCAGAGCTAAAGAGAGAGGGGAGAGGTGGGGGGGAGATACCAGGGCAGAGCTAAAGAGAGAGGGGAGAGAGGGGGGGAGAGACACCAGGGCAGAGCTAAAGAGAGAGGGGAGAGAGGGGGGGAGATACCAGGGCAGAGCTAAAGAGAGAGGGGAGAGAGGGGGGGAGATACCAGGGCAGAGCTAAAGAGAGAGGGGAGAGGTGGGGGGGAGATACCAGGGCAGAGCTAAAGAGAGAGGGGAGAGGTGGGGGGGAGATACCAGGGCAGAGCTAAAGAGAGAGGGGAGAGAGGGGGGGAGAGACACCAGGGCAGAGCTAAAGAGAGAGGGGAGAGAGTGGGGGAGATACCAGGGCAGAGCTAAAGAGAGAGGGGAGAGAGGGGGGGAGATACCAGGGCAGAGCTAAAGAGAGAGGGGAGAGAGGGGGGGAGATACCAGGGCAGAGCTAAAGAGAGACGGGAGAGGTGGGGGGGAGAGACACCAGGGCAGAGCTAAAGAGAGAGGGGAGAGAGGGGGGGAGATACCAGGGCAGAGCTAAAGAGAGAGGGGAGAGGTGGGGGGGAGATACCAGGGCAGAGCTAAAGAGAGAGGGGAGAGGTGGGGGGGAGATACCAGGGCAGAGCTAAAGAGAGAGGGGAGAGAGGGGGGGAGAGACACCAGGGCAGAGCTAAAGAGAGAGGGGAGAGAGGGGGGGAGATACCAGGGCAGAGATAAAGAGAGAGGGGAGAGAGGGGGGGAGATACCAGGGCAGAGCTAAAGAGAGAGGGGGGGAGATACCAGGGCAGAGCTAAAGAGAGAGGGGAGAGGTGGGGGGGAGAGACACCAGGGCAGAGCTAAAGAGAGAGGGGAGAGGTGGGAGACACAGCAACAGACAGCAGGGCAGAACTGAAGAGAGAGGAGAGGGGGAGAGAGGGGGGAAGACAGAGGGAGGAAGAGGTAGAAACAGGGGTAGAGGAAGATGTGATAGAGAGGATGAAGAGGATGAGAATAAAGGATAGAGGGATCAAGATGCATGAAATACACCATCCATCCATTACTACATTATCATCCATCCATTACTACAATATCAGCCATATATTGCAACATGAGCATCCATACATCACTACATTATCATCCATACATTGCTACATTGCCATCCATGCATAGCTACATTATCGTCCATCCATTACCACAATATCATCCATCCGTCACAGTATTATCGTCCATCCATTGCTATATTATCATCCATCCGTTGCTACATTATCATCCATACATTAATGCATTATCATCCATACATTACTACATTATCATCCATACATTACTACATTGTCATCCATACATTACTACATTATCATCCATACATTACTACATTATCATCCATACATTACTACATTATCATCCGTACATTACTACATTATCATATGCGGTACCCACAAACAAACTACTGTCATGTTTAACATACAGTAGATGTTTTAACATACAGTAGATGTTTTAACGTTCAGTAGATGTTTTAACATACAGTAGATGTTTTAACATACAGTAGATGTTTTAACGTACAGTAGATGTTTTAACGTACAGTAGATATTTTAACATACAGTAGATGTTTTAACGTACAGTAGATGTTTTAACATACAGTAGATGTTTTAACATACAGTAGATGTTTTAACGTTCAGTAGATGTTTTAATGTACAGTAGATGTTTTAACGTACAGCAGATGTTTTAATGTACAGTAGATGAGTTATTGGAGAACAGAAGAGTTCCCAGCATCAACTTACACACACACATACACACATACACACATATATACACACACATACAAACACATACACACACATAGCTCCACATTGATCTGGTACTGGTACTTCCTGTATATAGCTCCACATTGATCTGGTACTGGTACTTCCTGTATATAGCTCCACATTGATCTGGTACTGGTACTTCCTGTATATAGCTCCACATTGATCTGGTACTGGTACTTCCTGTATATAGCTCCACATTGATCTGGTACTGGTACTCCCTGTATATAGCTCCACATTGATCTGGTACTGGTACTTCCTGTATATAGCTCCACATTGATCTGGTACTGGTACTTCCTGTATATAGCTCCACATTGATCTGGTACTGGTACTTCCTGTATATAGCTCCACATTGATCTGGTACTGGTACTTCCTGTATATAGCTCCACATTGATCTGGTACTGGTACTTCCTGTATATAGCTCCACATTGATCTGGTACTGGTACTTCCTGTATATAGTTCCACATTGATCTGGGACTGGTACTTCCTGTATATAGCTCCACATTGATCTGGTACTGGTACTTCCTGTATATAGTTCCACATTGATCTGGGACTGGTACTTCCTGTATATAGCTCCACATTGATCTGGTACTGGTACTTCCTGTATATAGTTCCACATTGATCTGGTACTGGTACTTCCTGTATATAGTTCCACATTTATCTGGGACTGGTACTTCCTGTATATAGTTCCACATTGATCTGGGACTGGTACTTCCTGGATATAGCACATTGATCTGGGACTGGTACTTCCTGTATATAGCACATTAATCTGGGACTGGTACTTCCTGTATATAGCTCCACATTGATCTGGGACTGGTACTTCCTGTATATAGCTCCTTTCTTGTGTATTCTATTCCTCTTGTGTTACTATTTTTCATTTTATTATAATTATTTTACTCTGAATTGTTGGAAAGGGCTCGTAAGCAAGCATTTCACGGTAAAGTCTACACCCGTTGTATTTGGCGCTTGTGACAAATACATTTTGATTTTATTTGAACTACAGGCAGAGATACAGAGGAGAGTAGCGCTGTTTCTGAGCTTAACACAACCAATTAAACAGGCATAACACAACCAATTAAACAGGCATAACACAGGGCTCATAGCAACTAGGCCTCAAAGGACTCAATGATTGCACTCTCAGCTAGCAGTGACAAGATGGAGATGAGGGAGAGAGGGAGAGACAGAGAGAGAGAGGGAGAGAGGGAGGGAGAGAGGGAGGGAGAGAGAGAGAGAGAGAGAGAGAGAGAGAGAGAGAGAGAGAGAGAGAGAGAGAGAGAGAGAGAGAGAGAGAGAGAGAGAGAGAGAGAGAGAGAGAGAGAGAGAGAGAGAGAGAGAGAGAGAGAGAGAGAGAGAGAGAGAGAGAGGGAGGGCTGGATTATAAGAAAGATAATAATGTGGTTTAGTTGTCCCTCTGCTGGGAGGAGAGGAGAGGTGGATAAGTTCTCCAAATATATCATGGGTAATGTATCATGGGTAATGCATCATGGGTAATGCATCATGATAAATGCATTTAGATGGTAAAGGTACTTTTTTTTAATCAGAGAACTGGAATCTAGGAATCTAGGCTACACCGTGGTTCCCTTTGCTTCAGGGAGTTTTATAGTTTTTATAAAACTAAAACACACACACACCCACACACGCAAACATACACACAAACATATACACACACAAGCACAAGAAAAAGAAAAGAAGGTTGCATTCTGTTCTGGACAAATTAAACGGGTCGTTATCATTTGTTTTGATATTGTGTTGAATCATCGTTGCATCTGATGTCATTAGGTCCTGGAGCGTGGCAATATCTCTCCAAGCTAATTAAAACTGTCAAACACACACACACACATGCACACAAACACACAAACACACACACGCACACACACACACACACACACACACACACACACACACACACACACACATACACACACACATACACACACACACACACATGCACACAACATATTGCACCTCTTGCTCATCTCATTGGCTCTGCTAAATAGCAGCTCCTGTTTAATGAATGTGAACATGCAGGGTAATATCTGGGGGAAGATATGATACAATTTCGATTGAGTTGAATCAATATAGACCCTAGGTTAACGCTGTAAACACACACACACCCTCACACACACACACACACACACACACACACACACACACACACACACATACACCATCTCAGCCTCTGTGTGTATAAATGTGTTGTCAGTGTTATTATGGTTTCAGCTCCTACAGCCACACCTCTGCTGTGGGAGGAGAGCCAGACTCCATCTTCCTCTGTTTGGACTGTCTTTACCGCGTCCCAAATGACACCCTATTCCCTTCGTAGTGCACTACTTTCAACCAGGGCTCTAGTTAAAAGTAGTACACTATATAGGAAATAGGGTGCCATTTGGGACACAGTTCTAATGGCTTGTCATACTGTATCTGATGGCTTCTCCTGGGTGGTGCTCGTGTCGTGTGTGTCCTTGGCTCAACCAGGATGTATGGTGGCCCGGCGAACCACAAATCCCACTATGTCCTTAGGATAAAAAACAAGCTGTTAGTTTAGAGGAGGTGGAGGTGGATGTATCGTATGAAGGCTTGCAGTTCTGCTGTGTGGAGGGTGGGGTGTGTGTGTGTCTAATGTCTGTGTGCGTGTATGCTTTCTAAGGTCTCCTGCTCTGACAAGGAGGCAGTTCTCTGTCAGCCAGTAGCATGAGGCCAGTTCCAGACCTGTGTTTCAGTGTGTTTGTGTGCCTGCCTGTCCAGTCCCAGCTGACCAGCCGTGGCGGCAGATGGGGGCTCTGATCACAACTGGGTTATGACAGAGCATTAGATTAAAGAATGACTGCAATAAAATCATTTGGGCTCCGATAACAAAGTAATCTGAGATAGTGTGTGGCCTAATGCCTGATTTGCATATTTAAATGTGCACAATGTTCAGGGTCCATTTAGCTTTTAATAACTCAGTTACAGTGAGGGAAAAAAGTATTTGATCCCCTGCTGATTTTGTACATTTGCCCACTGACAAAGACATGATCAGTCTATAATTTTAATGGTAGGTTTATTTGAACAGTGAGAGACAGAATAACAACAAAAAAATCCAGAAAAAGAAATGTCAAAAATGTTATAAATTGATTTGCATTTTAATGAGGGAAATAAGTATTTGACCCCTCTGCAAAACATGACTTAGTACTTGGTGGCAAAACCCTTGTTGGCAATCACAGAGGTCAGACGTTTCTTGTAGATGGCCACCAGGTTTGCACACATCTCAGGAGGGATTTTGTTCCACTCCTCTTTGCAGATCTTCTCCAAGACATTAAGGTTTCGAGGCTGACGTTTTGGAACTCGAACCTTCAGTTCCCTCCACAGATTTTCAATGGGATTAAGGTCTGGAGACTGGCTAGGCCACTCCAGGACCTTAATGTGCTTCTTCTTGAGCCACTCCTTTGTTGCCTTGGCCGTGTGTTTTGGGTCATTGTCAGGCTGGAATACCCATCCACGACCCATTTTCAATGCCCTGGCTGAGGGAAGGATGTTCTCACCCAAGATTTGACGGTACATGGCCCCGTCCATCGTCCCTTTGATGCGGTTGTCCTGTCCCTTTAGCAGAAAAACACCCCCAAAGCATAATGTTTCCACCTCCATGTTTGACGGTGGGGATGGTGTTCTTGGGGTCATAGGCAGCATTCCTCCTCCTCCAAACACGGAGAGTTGAGTTGATACCAAAGAGCTCGATTTTGGTCTCATCTGACCACAACACTTTCACCCAGTTCTCCTCTGAATCATTCAGATGTTCATTGGCAAACTTCAGATGGCCCTGTATATGTGCTTTCTTGAGCAGTGGGACCTTGCGGGCGCTGCAGGATTTCAGTCCTTCACGGCGTAGTGTGTTACCAATTATTTTCTTGGTGACTATGGTCCCAGCTGCCTTGAGATCATTGACAAGATCCTCCCGTGTAGTTCTGGGCTGATTCCTCACCGTTCTCATGATCATTGCAACTCCACGAGGTGAGATATTGCATGGAGCCCCAGGCCGTGGGAGACTGACAGTTCTTTTGTGTTTCTTCCATTTGCGAATAATCGCACCAACTGTTGGCACCTTCTCACCAAGCTGCTTGGCGATGTAGTCTTGTGTCTTGTAGCCCATTCCAGCCTTGTGTAGGTCTACAATCTTGTCCCTGACATCCTTGGAGAGCTCTTTGGTCTTGGCCATGGTGGAGAGTTTGGAATCTGATTGATTGATTGCTTCTGTGGACAGGTGTCTTTTATACAGGTAACAAGCTGAGATTAGGAGTACTCCGTTTAAGAGTGTGCTCCTAATCTCAGCTCGTTACCTGTATAAAAGACACCTGGGAGCCAGAAATCTTTCAGATTGAGAGGGTCAAATACTTATTTCCCTCATTAAAATGCAAATCAATTTATAATATTTTTGACATGCTTTTTTCTTGATTATTTTGTTGTTATGCTGTCTCTCACTTTTCAAATAAACCTACCATTAAAATTATAGGCTGATCATTTCTTTGTCAGTGGGCAAACGTACAAAATCAGCAGGGGATCAAATACTTTTTTCCCTCACTGTAAGGCAGCTTGTGTGTGTGCGTGTGTGTGTGTGTGTGTGTGTGTGTGTGTGTATGTGTGTGTGTATGTGCACCCATGTGTATGTACTCTTGCCAGTGTGTCTGTTCATTTGAGCTCTGTTCATCTGTGGCATCGTTTGAAGTCCCATCGTTTGAAGTCCGAGTTCATACTGTTCCCTCATCCTCCAGGGGGGAAAGATAACCTAGAATTGAATTGAACCTTATGGTGATTCTGTTTTACCTTCCTCCCTTCCCAGGAGCTGAGTGACCTGACAGAGTTCACTGTGGAGCGGCGGCCATCTTGGTGACTCAGAATCAGTATTGCTAGACTATGACAATGTAGTGGTACTGAATGAAACCACTCTATATCTAGTCTATCTAGTATATCTAGTATATAAAATTCGCCGAATACAACAGGTGTAGACCTTACCGTGAAATGCTTATGTACAAGCCCTTAACCAACAATGCAGTTCAAGAAATAGAGTTGAGAAAATATTTACTAAATAAACTAAAGTGAAAAAAGTAAAAATTAAATTAAAAAAAGTAACACAATAGAATAACAATAATGAGGCTATATACAGGGGGTACCGGTACCGAGTCAATGTGTGGGTGTACAGGTTAGTAATTTCTACATGTAGGTAGGGGTAAAGTGACTATGCATAGATAATAAACAGTGAATAGCAGCAGTGTAAAAAAAAAGGGAGGGGGGCTGTCAATGTAAATAGTCTGGGTGGCCATTTGATTAATTGGACACCCGGATACATCTAATCTATCTAGTATATACAGTGGGGAGAACAAGTATTTGATACACTGCCGATTTTGCAGGTTTTCCTACTTACAAAGCATGTAGAGGTCTGTAATTTTTATCATAGGTACACTTCAACTGTGAGAGACGGACAAAAATCCAGAAAATCACATTGTATGATTTTTAAGTAATTAATTTGCATTTTATTGCATGACATAAGTATTTGATACATCAGAAAAGCAGAACTTTATATTTGGTACAGAAACCTTTGTTTGCAATTATAGAGATCATACGTTTCCTGTAGGTCTTGACCAGGTTTGCACACACTGCAGCAGGGATTTTGGCCCACTCCTCCATACAGACCTTCTCCAGATCCTTCAGATTTCGGGGCTGTCGCTGGGCAATACAGACTTTCAGCTCCCTCCAAAGATGTTCTATTGGGTTCAGGTCTGGAGACTGGCTAGGCCACTCCAGGACCTTGAGATGCTTCTTACGGAGCCACTCCTTAGTTGCCCTGGCTGTGTGTTTCGGGTCTTTGTCATACTGGAAGACCCAGCCACGACCCATCTTCAATGCTCTTACTGAGGGTAGGAGGTTGTTGGCCAAGATCTCGCGATACATGGCCCCATCCATCCTCCCCTCAATACAGTGCAGTCGTCCTGTCCCCTTTGCAGAAAAGCATCCCCAAAGAATGATGTTTCCACCTCCATGCTTCACGGTTGGGATGGTGTTCTTGGGGTTGTACTCAGTGGCGGCTCCTGAAAAAATTCTCAGGAGGGGCAATTTTTCTGATGATTTAGGTGACCTACACACATTTTAAAAAAGATATGTCCAGCAACAACATGAAGACAGGGGCAGCATATAAGTCAATACCAGAAGCATTTATTGACTGATCTGGGGAGATGGATTCCAGTTTCTGTGACAGATTATAAATAATCTCTGATGCCTTTGTTATATTAGCTTTTGGTTGAATGTACTGTCGTAGTAAATATATAATGTTATAGCTTGGTCTGACTAAAATCTTGTGCATGACCCATTTTGTGTTGGGCGTTTGTTTTCAATCAATGCTGTTCCTATCCTATAACAATGGACAAAAGAGTCCTATCTTGTCAGCCTTGTCAGCAGGTGGCCAAGGACAACACCCACGCCATAGGTCTCTCAGTTCTTCCAACTCACGAGTTCTTGCTCTGAGGACACACACACACACACACACACACACATCATCACTGATAACACACACACACACACACATCATCACTGTTAAACACACACACACACACACACAAAAATCCCCTCTCTTTAGGCTGAACATTTGAAGACAGAGAACCCGACTCAGAGCCAATGCAACAGTGGAGGGGACCTCGCCCAACTCATCAGGACCAATCAGAAGATCAGAACTACTAGATTCAACCTACATCATTTATTGTATAAAATGTCTGCACACAATGTTTTCGGGGCTCTCTTCAGATAGCTCCCTAAGAGTTTGACGAACGAGTCCGTGCACGCGATTCCAGATATCTTTACCTCTGAATAAACTGCCTTTATTATACCATATCCACCCTGTCCAAAGTCTCTACTTGGTCTCAGTTCTCCAGTAAACTTGTGATTATCAACAGTACACAACGGTAACAAACAATTGGGGGAACTCACGGGGCAGATAGCAAGGTCGCAGTGACACAGAAAGCAGTTCAATGTCGGGGGTACAGAGTCGCTCTCTTACCAGGATCGATCTGTGACTGTCAGATCGCGGTCCGCTCTGACCAGGGTGAAGCCGGCCGGCTCCACTTCTCCGGGACTCTGTCATCCAGCCAAGTCTCCCAGCTGTATTGGATTCCGCTGCCAGCAGCGTTTTCATTATTTAGTCCGTTCGTAGTGGGTATGTACACGATCAACAAGATCAGTCCAAAACCCACCACTGGAAATCCATGGTTGGCAGAATGTTTGTAAACTAAGTGTACAAATTAAAAACATAAAATAACGCCACTAAGTGTACAAATTAAAAACATAAGATAACGCCACACTGCAGGTCGCAACAGAGACGCTGCTAGCCGCTATTTTCTTAGTTACGTTCATGGTTACGTCACGTATGACGAAAGCGCGTAAGTGCAAGCCCACAGACACCCATAGAGATTGTATTGAAAGCTTTGAAATTTGAAAAAAATAGATTTTACATGACAGGCTATGAGAGACTTCTGGGCGATTTTCAACCTGACTGAAATCGCCCCAAAAACGGGCGGGGCCATTTGAAGCACGACTTTAGCCTGATTTGACATTTAGTGGCAGTCAGATCAGATTACAACACTGATAACTACTGTTGCCGTGATATAACTGATTAGAAAAAAAATCCCTTCCTTTTCCCGTTTGGCAGTGCGTCGCCCATATCGCCCTATTGAACAGGCCGTCCCTGGTTGTACTCATCCTTCTTCTTCCTCCAAACACGGCAAGTGGAGTTTAGACCAAAAAGCTCTATTTTTGTCTCATCAGACCACATGACCTTCTCCCATTCCTCCTCTGGATCATTCAGATGGTCATTGGCAAACTTCAGACGGGCCTGGACATGCACTGGCTTGAGCAGGGGGACCTTGCGTGCGCTGCAGGATTTTAATCCATGATGGCGTAGTGTGTTACTAATGGTTTTCTTTGAGACTGTGGTCCCAGCTCTCTTCAGGTCATTGACCAGGTCCTGCCGTGTAGTTCTGGGCTGATCCCTCACCTTCCTCATGATCATTGATGCCCAACGAGGTGAGATCTTGCATGGAGCCCCAGACCGAGGGTGATTGACCGTCATCTTGAACTTCTTCAATTTTCTAATAATTGCGCCAACAGTTGTTGCCTTCTCACCAAGCTGCTTGCCTATTGTCTTGTAGCCCATCCCAGCCTTGTGCAGGTCTACAATTGTATCCCTGATGTCCTTACACAGCTCTCTGGTCTTGGCCATTGTGGAGAGGTTGGAGTCTGTTTGATTGAGTGTGTGGACAGGTGTCTTTTATACAGGTAACGAGTTCAAACAGGTAAAGTTAATACAGGTAATGAGTGGAGAACAGGAGGGCTTCTTAAAGAAAAACTAAGAGGTCTGTGAGAGCCGGAATTCTTACTGGTTGGTAGGTGATCAAATACTTATGTCATGCAATAAAATGCAAATTAATTACTTAAAAATCATACAATGTGATTTTCTGGATTTTTGTTTTAGATTCCGTCTCTCACAGTTGAAGTGTACCTAGGATAACAATTACAGACCTCTACATGCTTTGTAAGTAGGAAAGCCTGCAAAATCGGCAGTGTATCAAATACTTGTTCTCCCCACTGTATATACTAGATAGATTAGATGTATCCGGGTGTCCAATTAATATCTAGTCTATCTAGTATTTCTAGTCTATCCTAGAGAGATCTACTGTATGATACTGTTCTATCTAGTCTATCCCAAGGGACCTGAAGGGGATAAATTAAATCAATCAATCCTCGTTCATTGCTTTTAAAAATCAGTCGCCGACTCATCGCCCACCAAGGGAATTACACTATGTGTCTACTCATGGTTTCCTCTCTGTCGCCATCAACTTGGTTTGTGTGTGTGTGTGTGTGTGTGTGTTTGTTGGTGTCATTGCGCGGAGGCCAAGGGGCCATCCCTGTACAAGGGATTAGCCTGGTAATGGGATAAAGTCAACAATGGTCATATCAGACAGATAGGTGGTAGAGGGCAGACATTTAAATACAGATAGGATTTACATTTTTCATTTATTGTCTAGTACTACTCGGCTGTCTATGGAGTTTTTCTTTTCTAAAACAAGCTGGCCTAGGATAAATCTCTCTAATCTCTCTCAGAGTCTGGAGAGAGATTAGAGTTGTGTGATTCTTCATAAAGTTGCTGGGGTTTTATGTTTATGTTAATACAAATACAACAACATAAGGCTTATTTTACAGAAGTAATACAAGGTAAAAAATCTAAAAGCTTGTACAAAAGGTTTAACGAAACACAATAAAGACATTACCTCCATACATCTATGTAAGCTCTCAGTTACAGGAACAACGATGGTGTTGAGTCACACAGCCTTCATCAGAGAGTGCTCTCACCATAGAATTACAGTAGAATAAGACTTTTAAAATCCAGAGAGCAGTTTCTGTAGAGACCCATTGATTCAATGCAGTGGGGTTGTGTTGTGAAGACAAGTAGGATCTTGGGTCAGTTTTTCCCCCTAATGGAGAAAGTTAGGAATAGGGGAGGGAAATCTGATCATAGATCCGTACGTAGGGGAAACCTCCCCCCGGAGCCATGACATGCAGCCATGCAGTATGTACAAACCCAGTCATTCAGTGCAGGGACACAGTCATTCAGTGCAGGGACACAGTCATTCAGTGCAGGGACACAGCCATTTGGTACAGGGACACAGTCATTCAGTGCAGGGACACAGTCACACACACACATACATATGCCCAGACCCAAGGAGCACCAGGGGGCTTCTTCCTGCCCTGACACCCTGGAACGCTGCATGTAGGTTAGCCTGACCTGCCGGCATCCCTCCCCCCACCTCCCTCCTTTCCTCCATCCTTCTCTCTCTCCTCTCTTACTCTCTCTTGTTGTCTCGTTATCTCTTTCTACCCATCCATTCCCCCATCCCTCCATCCCTCATAGACGGGTCTGACTCGCTCATCACATGAACAGCCACTGCCACCTCTCCTTTTCCCTCCATCCCCAGGTAACTGGTCACTGGGACTCCTGTATCAAGGAGGAGTGGTTAGATATGGTCACTGGGACTCCTGTATCGAGGAGGAGTGGTTAGATATGGTCACTGGGACTCCTGTATCGAGGAGGAATGGTTAGATATGGTCACTGGGACTCCTGTATCGAGGAGGAATGGTTAGATATGGTCACTGGGACTCCTGTATCGAGGAGGAATGGTTAGATATGGTCACTGGGACTCCTGTATCGAGGAGGAATGGTTAGATATGCCACAAAACTATCGGTAGAGTTGAAAATGTGATGGAAACACATTGAACATTAGATAAAAAGTACATTTTGTTTGCACTACGTCATCGTGCACTGATTTTTATCCGCAGCAAGTCCGTTTGGTGGAAACACCACAGGTGGGAAAACGCGCATATTTTCTTTATGTAGATTTTAGAATATTCGCATGAAAATCTGTCGCCAATTGCATGGAAACCTAGCTACTGATTTAAAAGCTAGGGTAAAGTTTTATTCTCAACAAAACAAGGGACACTATATTGATTCCACCACCTCTCTCCCTCCGATTGTAGAAGGGTTTTCCTCCACCATTTTTCATCTCCATATTCTGTCCTTTTTGGAAAATACCTCTGACAAACTGACATAAATCGCTGCCACAAACTCTAGCGCTGTTTTTCTCTCTCTCTGCAGTGGAATCTTCCATTTAGTAATTGCCACTGCAAGTGATGGAGAGTCGCTGTCAGTGGGCTGATAGCTCATCCATACACGCACGCACGCACGCACACACATACGAACGCGCACACACACACACTCCAAACTATGTGCAGCAGCTGAGGACGTGAGCTCTCCATTTTCTCCCCCTGGCGCTCTCTCCTGTTGGTTCCACTCCTCCTCTCTCCTGTTGGTTCCACTCCTCCTCTCTCCTGTTGGTCCCACTCCTCCACTCTCCATCCTTCCTTCCATCCCTCCTCCAGAAAGAACCAGGGCTCTCCACACCCACCCCCTACTCTCTTTAGTCACTCCCCAGTGTAGAGCGCGCCACTCGGCTGACTGGCTCCCTAACCCTCCCAGCCTCCCTCCTTGCCTCTCTCCCTGCATTCTCTCTCTCTCTCTCTCTCTCTCTCTCTCTCTCTCTCTCTCCCTCCCTGCCTTTCTTCCTCCCTCCCTTCCTCCCTCCTGCTTTACCTCAAATCAATGCAAATAGTCAGGGTAGCCATGATTAGCTGTTTATGAGTCTTATGGCTTGGGGGTGGAAGCTGTTAAGAAGCCTTTTGGACCTAGACATGGCGCTCCGGTACCACTTGCCATGCGGTAGCAAAGAGAACAGTCTATGACTAGGGTGGCTGGAGTCTTTGACAATTTTTAGGGCCTTCCTCTGACACCGCCTGGTATAGAGGTCCTGGATGGCAATCATCTCCTTTGTCTTGATGACGTTGAGGGAGAGGTTGTTATCCTGGCACCACACGGCCAGGTCTCTGACCTCCTCCCTATAGGCTGTCTCATCATTGTCGGTGATCAGGCCTACCACTGTTGTGTCGTCGGCAAACTTAATGATGGTGTTGGAGTCGTGCCTGGCCATGCAGTCATGGCTGAACAGGGAGTACAGGAGGGGACTGAGTACGCACCCCTGAGGGGCCCCCGTGTTGAGGATCAGCGTGGCAGATGGGTTGTTACCTACCCTTACCACCTGGGGGCGACCCGTCAGGAAGTCCAGGATCCAGTTGCAGAGGGAGGTGTTTAGTCCCAGGGTCCTTAGCTTAGTGATGAGCTTTGAGGGCACTATGGTGTTGAACGCTGAGCTATAGTCAATGAATAGCATTCTCACGTAGGTGTTCCTCTTGTCCAGGTGGGAAAGGACAGTGTGGAGTGCAATAGAGATTGCATTATCTGTGGATCTGTTGGGGCGGTATGCAAATTTGAGTGGGTCTAGGGTTTATGGGATAATGGCGTAATACCTCCCTCTCTCCCTCCCTGCCTCTCTCTCTATAGACTCCCTGTCAGCGGCAGCGCCCTTTCCAGCTCTCAATGAACAATTACATTAAAAGGCTAATGCGCTGAGAAATGACAGCAGACGCCACAGCTGCTGCTGCCACCGCCGCTTTGGGCCGCTCGGCTCTGCCCGACACAGGCTGTTGCTTGGCAACCCCCGGACAGCTTCGCTGCGAGAGGCGACGGTTCTGATGTTCCTGCCTGTTCTGATCTCGGATGAGATGGATGGAAGCCCATGGATGCCGATGCCCAGTTGTCCATATTTAACACTGAAGTTTGTATTATCAGTGTTATTAGTTGTAGAGGGCATGTCAGAGCTGCAGTGGTAGGCTGTGCATCCCCAATGGCACCCTCTTCCCTTTGTAGTGCACTACTTGGCCCAGAGTAAATATAGTGCCATTTGGGATGCATACATGGTGGTGATTGAGCATAGCCGTTTAGCTCCTCAGGTTAATATTATTACTAGTGGCTCTGTTCCAATGTCCATACTAGTAAACTACTTTAATTAACTAATGTACTTGGCATGCAAGTGGTTTCTTAGACCTTGGTGACAGCTAGGTTGTCCTATGGTTATTTTGCATACAACCTTAATTTCTTTGGTGGGTTGGGGGGTATGCAACAAACTATGACCTATGACTTTTCCAGACCCTTCATTGATATTTAATTACTTTAACAGAACGTTTTTCTAAATGTTCAAACATGGTTACATTTAATTAAAATGTTGGTAATGTTCTAGGAACGTTCTCCAACTGGTGTGACCTGTAGGAATTTCAGTACTTCAGCCAGGGGCGGTCTGTTCAATAGGGCGATATGGGCGACGCACTGCCAAACGGGAAAAGGAAGGGAATTTTTTTCTAATCAATTATATCACGGCAACAGTAGTTATCAGTGTTGTAATCTAGACGTCTGATCTGCCACAGTGCCACACTGCCACTAAATGTCCAATCAGGCTAAAGTCGTGCTTCAAATGGCTCCCCCCCCTTTTGGGGCGATTTCAGTCAGGTTGAAAATCGCCCAGAAGTCTGTCATAGACTCCCATGTAAAATCTATTTTTTTCAAATTTCAGAGCTTTCAATACAATCTCTATGGGTTTCTGAGGGCTTGCACTTACGCGCTTTCGTCATACGTAACGTAACCATGAACGTAACTAAGAAAAGAGCGGGTAGCAGCGTCTCTGTTGCGACCTGCAGTGTGTGTGACGTTTGGTGTGGCGTTATCTTATGTTTTTAATCTTATGTTTTTAATTTGTACACTTAGTGGCGTTATTTTATGTTTTTAATTTGTACACTTAGTTTACAAACATTCTGCCAACCATGGATTTCCAGTGGTGGGGTCACGGTGTTGGACTGATCTTGTTGATCGTGTACATACCCGCTACGAACGGACTAAATAATGAAAACGCTGCTGGCAGCGGAATCCAATACAGCAGGGAGTTTTTACTACAATGCAACTCAAATACGAACGCGATGGATATCCCAATGGCCCATCTAATACCTGATTGTCTGCGAGTGGATTACAAACCCAAATGCAAACGTGGAAAACGCGGGGGAATCAGACAACGACTTAAAAAAAATTAAGAACAAACTTCCCTTACCCACCACCTTGCTGATTAATGCCCAGTCACTGAGGGGGAAAGCGGATGAGTTGTCAGCGAATCTGCGCTTCCAACACGAATATCGGGAGGCCTGTTTGCTGGCATTTACTGAGACTTGGCTGGATGACAGAGTCCCGGACAGAGAAGTGGAGCCGGCCGGCTTCACCCTGGTCAGAGCGGACCGCGATCTGACAGTCACAGGGAAACTTCACGGCAGGGGCGTCTGTCAGGGACCAGTGGTGTAAATCGATCCTGGTAAGAGAGCGACTCTGTACCCCCGACATTGAACTGCTTTCTGTGTCACTGCGACCTTACTATCTGCCCCGTGAGTTCCCCCAATTGTTTGTTACCGTTGTGTACATTCAACCAAAAGCTAATATAACAAAGGCATCAGAGATTATTTATAATCTGTCACAGAAACTGGAATCCATCTCCCCCGACGCACCCAAATTTATTTTAGGGGATTTTAACAACTGTACATTGCACAAAGTCTTGCGCACATACCATCAGTATGTGAAATGTCACACTAGGAAAAATAGGACTCTTGATTTGTGCTATGGGACAATACCAAAGGTGTTCTCTGCCACCACCAGACCTCCTCTGGGGACATCAGACCACAATGTGGTCTACCTCAGGCCAATTTACTGTCGCCTCCTGGAGAGGGAGAAACCACAGTTAAAACTGTCCAGATCTGGAATGACAACAGTATCACTTGGGGTGTTTTGACTGTACAATGTGGGAGGTATTTCAGGACAGCAGCTCTGATCTGGATGAACTCACAGAGGTTATTTCAGATATGTAAACTTCTGTGTTGAGTCAGTTGTGCCTACTAAGACCTGTAAAATCTTCCCTAACAACAAGCCTTGGGTATCAAAACATCTAAAATCACTACCTGATAGGAAGAAGGCAGTTTATGCTGGGGGTGATAGACAGGCTTTAAGAGATGTACAACGTGAGATAAAAAGACAGATACTGGTGGACAAGTTTTGCGGAGTGTTTGAGTTAGCTTTGCGAGGCAAAGATGAAACTGAGGGCTCCACCAACCCTGGTAAGCCAACACTTTTGAGATCAGTCAATAAATGCTTCTGGTATTGACTTATATGCTGCCCCTGTCTTCATGTTGTTGCTGGACATATCTTTTTTAAAATGTGTGTAGGTCACCTAAATCATCAGAAAAATTGCCCCCCCTGAGAATTTTTTCAGGAGCCGCCACTGACTTCAGCATAACGTTTCCTACAGGTTTCCTCATGGTTCTATTTAAAGTCATGTTCTCAAATTGTCTGAGAATGTTAAGAAAACTTTCCATAAAAAACACAATAGAACATTGGTAATGTTCAGAGAACGTTCTAAGAATGTTATATAAAAACATGTACATTTCATTCTCAGCATCAACAAAACTCTCTATCCTATCTTCTATTCTCTATCTTGTTAAGTGTGTTCAGGTGTGTTGGCTAATTAATTAATTGCCACTAATTGGCCACACCTGATCTTAATGAGTGCTTGTTTCCTTTCAAATGGGGTCTGTTTGAATAGACTAAAATAAACATCTTTGTAAACATGGCATGCTAGCTCAATCCTGGTGGTGCAGTGGACTAATTACATGGATAGAGAACAGAAGATTATAGGTTTGAATTTCACTGATGCCGTGTCACAATAAAAAATACATGTGTTTGCATGATTTTTGCCTAAATTAATTAATTTCAATGTGTCCTATCTGTAGTGCTGAGCGATTAGTGCTTTTTGAGGTCAGTTCGGTTTCGGTTCGATTATTTAAACAATTATCACGGTTTCTGATTTCTGTTTAGATCATTTAAAAAAAAAACATGATTGTAGAGCTTTTCAATGGAAATTCCAAAGCTCAAAATAGTGGACATTCAATTGTCAAAACATTGAAAACATTCCATTGTCTCTGTCCCCACATTGGGTAGACATCAATAGAAAAATAAGAAATTACTATGCAATAATAAAATATTTCACTTGTGTATATTACTTAGTTTTTATCTGATGACTCAGAATTTGTTTTACTAAATGGAATTCTAACGATTGAACATCGGTCAATTAGTTGTTTAATATTCCAAAATAAGATAGCAGTGTTATTAACAGTCTTCCTGAAACATTCAGTGAAAGTTTTAAGGAAGTTATTAAAAAACCTCCAAATAACCTATAATTTCCGTTCTTAGAGCGTTAATAAAACCTCCAAGGAAAACTTTATAGGAACCAGAGTAAAACGTTCTCAGAACCTCCCTGCAACCTAAAAATAAACGTTTCCAGAACAGGCAAAATGTTCCGTTAAAAAAACGTTCCGTTATACCAGTCAAAAACCATATGGCTTCGTTCCCACAATGTGAAACCAAAAACATATGTTCCCACAAATTCCAAGGAACCAAATGTGCTAGCTGGGATGTCAGTATGGACATTGGAAGGTAGCCTGAGACTACTTACAGGTGGAGACTTCCTCTCCTCTCTTATGACCTCTTCTCCTCTCCTCTTCCCGATGTGCGTCCGTGGGATAGCGTCCCCTCTCCTCCGTCATCTGCCCACTTTGTTGTTGCTACTTGCTGCTTAAACTTTCTTCCCCATCAGCTTTTGTAGAAAGAAACCATTGACTCCCTTCCCTGAATATCACCCCAGAGTTAATGGACTATTGGGTGTCCCAAAATACTCTTAAGACATAGGCATGTTGTTGGTTGGTCACGTCTGTGTCCATTTAGATGGGGGATACGTCCCAAATGGTACGCTATTCCCTTTATAGTGTACTACTTTTGACCAGGCCCAATAGGGCCCTACATAGGGAAAATGGTGCAATTTGGGACACACCCTGGGTTACTGCGCATCGGGTGTTCCGTCATAATGTGTGCCCTGTGACAGGCAGGGCCATACGTCTGGGCATGATATGATATGCTTTTAAAGTTCCCTTTCGGTAAATACGGCTTTTATGTGTCCTTATAGGACATTACAAGTACCGAAGGTCCTCTCTAGACTTGTTGACGTCATTATTTCTGATGCAGGGTTGTCATCTGGCTCTGCCTGTGTCCTAAATGGTACCCTATTCCCTATATAGTGCACTATATTTTATTTTGTAAAAACTTTTTTTGTTAAAAGGAGCGGGGCAGTCCAACTCCTTGCATGTTTTCTGTTTATGGGATAAGACAGGTAAAGAGGAAAGAGAGTGAGCTGCAATAGCAGTGGATTCAAACCCATACTGCAGCGATATATGAAATCTGGAGGCAGCGACTTAGACCACCAGACCACCCTAGGCCGCATAGTGCACTACATAGGGAATAGAATGCCATTTGGGATGCAGCCTCTGCCTCGACTAGGTAACATTCCGCCAGACTTGTGTGTACAGGGACTGTCTGCATGCTACCTAAATGTTTTAATCCTTTGTAGGCTTTGTGTTTTGAATATTGTGCGAAACCGAACAAGGACAAGGAGTCTGATGTATAATCATATTTGAAATCCTAATCCAACAAAGCTCTCAGAACAGGAAAATAACAAATAGAGATTATGGAGAGAATATATTTATCCTTCTACCCCCCCCCCCCCCCCCCACTGGCTATCATAAGTTGAATGCACCAATTTGTAAGTCACTCTGGATAAGAGCGTCTGCTAAATTACGTAAATGTAAACATAAATTTAAATTTAACTGTACCCTACAACATGGCATTTCAAGGAGATAAATAGTGTCCCAAATTGCACCCTTTTCCCTATATAGGCCTAAAGTGCACTACTTTTGACCAGAGCCCTATGAGTTCACTATAAAGGGAATAGGGTGCCATTTGGGACACAACCATGTGGGGGGGCTTGACCTCTCTGGCTTGGGCTCCATTCTACTGTAATTGAAGAATGAATGGCTCATCAATGTCCCATTTCAAGTGATCCTGGGCTGTAGAATGTAAGGCAGAGGGAATGATAGAGAGTTGTAATTTACCTTAACATGGCTGCATATGGACATGATGAAGGGTAGAGTCTGATACGTGTGTGTTTGCGTGGTTGCATGCGTGAGCGTGTATTGTTATATATTATATTCATACCTTAGGGATTTATGTGTCCTGAAAATGACAGCAGGCATATTCAAGGTGTTGCTAAGTGGGGCAGCTAAAACTGGGCTACAGTGTTCATCGCTGGCTTTTAGAGGACAGAAAGAAACCAGTCCAGCTTTTCTCCCTCCTTCACTCTGCTCCCTCCCTACCGCCCTCCATCCCTCCATCCCTCCCGCCCGCCCTCCATCCCTCCCGCCCGCCCTCCATCCCTACCGCCCGCCCGCCCGCCCGCCCTCCATCCCTCCCTCCCGCCCTCCATCCATCCCTCCTTCCCTCCCTCCCTCCCTCCCTCCGTCCCTCCATCCATCCATCCCTCCCTCCCTCCCTCCCTCCCTCCCTCCCTCCCTTTACACAGACCCTGATTTCTAAATTAAACAAAGGCTTATTGGCTCCTAAACATCAGAAACTCTCTGTTGTCATTAGCTCTGATGTAAACAAACCCCAATAAGTTAAAGAGTGTAATCAACATGCTCGGCACACACACACACACACACACACACACATACACATACACACATGGCCCTGTGAAGATGTTTGATTTATTACCACGTCTGGCCACGTCCCCCAAACTCTTAATTGTGTTTTTATTAAAGGGGCTTTTTTTTTACATCCTCGACAGTTCCCCCGAGAGCTACGTTGTCACGTGATACGCTAATTGCCGCCAACAGCTCTAATTTGGCCTGTAAATCACCTGCGAGAGAGAGAGAGGGAGAGAGAGAGGGGGAGGGAGACAGACAGAGAAAGAGAGAGATAGAGATAGAAAAAGTAGAGCGAGAAAGAGAGGATGGGGATGTAAATGAAACCTATCTATAATGGCTCATTAGGTAAGGCCATTAACAGTGTAAATCTGGATTAACAGTGTAAATCTGGATTAATGCAACTCCAGTGGTGTTTAAACAAGCCCCCGGCTGTTGTACCTCCTCAGTTTCATTATACACCTGAATGTTTGATTCATATCAAATCAAATCAAATTGTATTTGTCACATGCTTTGTAAAC
Organism: Coregonus lavaretus; assembly: GCF_964263955.1. Lineage (NCBI taxonomy): Eukaryota > Metazoa > Chordata > Actinopteri > Salmoniformes > Salmonidae > Coregonus > Coregonus lavaretus. The sequence goes on along the minus strand of NC_139990.1, from coordinate 4,361,661 downwards.
AACAGGTGTAGACTAACAGTGAAACGCTTACTTACGGTCCTTTTTCAACAATGCAGAGTTAAAGATAAAACATTTAAATAGTGACACAAGGAATAAATACACAGTGAATAGCAAAAAACAATAAGGAGTAGAAAATAACATGGCTGTATACAGGAAGTAGAAAATAACATGGCTACAGTGGGGAAAAAAAGTATTTAGTCAGCCACCAATTGTGCAAGTTCTCCCACTTAAAAAGATGAGAGAGGCCTGTAATTTTCATCATAGGTACACGTCAACTATGACAGACAAATAGAGATTTTTTTTTACAGAAAATCACATTGTAGGATTTTTTATGAATTTATTTGCAAATTATGGTGGAAAATAAGTATTTGGTCACCTACAAACAAGCAAGATTTCTGGCTCTCACGGACCTGTAACTTCTTCTTTGAGAGGCTCCTCTGTCCTCCACTCGTTACCTGTATTAATGGCACCTGTTTGAACTCGTTATCAGTATAAAAAACACCTGTCCACAACCTCAAACAGTCACACTCCAAACTCCACTATGGCCAAGACCAAAGAGCTGTCAAAGGACACCAGAAACAAAATTGTAGACCTGCACCAGGCTGGGAAGACTGAATCTGCAATAGGTAAGCAGCTTGGTTTGAAGAAATCAACTGTGGGAGCAATTATTAGGAAATGGAAGACATACAAGACCACTGATAATCTCCCTCGATCTGGGGCTCCACGCAAGATCTCACCCCGTGGGGTCAAAATGATCACAAGAACGGTGAGCAAAAATCCCAGAACCACACGGGGGGACCTAGTGAATGACCTGCAGAGAGCTGGGACCAAAGTAACAAAGCCTACCATCAGTAACACACTACGCCGCCAGGGACTCAAATCCTGCAGTGCCAGACGTGTCCCCCTGCTTAAGCCAGTACATGTCCAGGCCTGTCTGAAGTTTGCTAGAGTGCATTTGGATGATCCAGAAGAGGATTGGGAGGATGTCATATGGTCAGATGAAACCAAAATAGAACTTTTTGGTAAAAACTCAACTCGTCGTGTTTGGAGGACAAAGAATGCTGAGTTGCATCCAAAGAACACCATACCTACTGTGAAGCATGGGGTGGGAACATCATGCTTTGGGGCTGTTTTTCTGCAAAGGGACCAGGACGACTGATCCGTGTAAAGGAAAGAATGAATGGGGCCATGTATCGTGAGATTTTGAGTGAAAACCTCCTTCCATCAGCAAGGGCATTGAAGATGAAACGTGGCTGGGTCTTTCAGCATGACAATGATCCCAAACACACCGTCCGGGCAACGAAGGAGTGGCTTCGTAAGAAGCATTTCAAGGTCCTGGAGTGGCCTAGCCAGTCTCCAGATCTCAACCCCATAGAAAATCTTTGGAGGGAGTTGAAAGTCCGTGTTGCCCAGCGACAGCCCCAAAACATCACTGCTCTAGAGGAGATCTGCATGGAGGAATGGGCCAAAATACCAGCAACAGTGTGTGAAAACCTTGTTAAGACTTACAGAAAACGTTTGACCTGTGTCATTGCCAACAAAGGGTATACAACAAAGTATTGAGAAACGTTTGTTATTGACCAAATACTTATTGTCCACCATAATTTGCAAATCAATTCATAAAAAATCCTACAATGTGATTTTCTGGATATTTTTTCTCATTTTGTCTGTCATAGTTGACGTGTACCTATGATGAAAATTACAGGCCTCTCTCATCTTTTTAAGTGGGAGAACTTGCCCAATTGGTGGCTGACTAAATACTTTTTTCCCCCACTGTATATACAGGAAGTAGAAAATAACATGGCTGTATACAGGAAGTAGAAAATAATATGGCTGTATACAGGAAGTAGAAAATAACATGGCTATATACAGGAAGTAGAAAATAACATGGTTGTATACAGGAAGTAGAAAATAACATGGCTATATACAGGAAGTAGAAAATAACATGGCTATATACAGGAAGTAGAAAATAACATGGCTGTGTACAGGAAGTAGAATATAACATGGCTATATACAGAGAGTAGAAAATAACATGGCTATATACAGGACGTAGAAAATAACATGGCTGTATACAGGAAGTAGAAAATAACATGGCTATATACAGAGAGTAGAAAATAACATGGCTATATACAGGGAGTAGAAAATAACATGGCTATATAATATCACGACTCAAGATATGACCCAGATGCAGACACAGGAGGTGGATAGTTCGATTCTCAGAATATTTATTATAAATAATAATAATAATAATAATAATATGCCATTTAGCAGACGCTTTTATCCAAAGCGACTTACAATTTTTTTTTTTTTTTTTTTTTGTGTATGGGTGGTCCCGGGGATCGAACCCACTACCTTGGCGTTACAAGCTCCGTGCTCTACCAGCTGAGCTACAGAGGACCACAAAAACAAAGGGGCAGGCAAAGGGCAGGTCGAGGGCAGGCAGAGGTTCATAATCCAAGGCAGTGTCAATCAGGGACAGAATGGCAGGCAGGCTCAGGGCAGGCAGAAAGGTCGGAACCAGGAAGACTAGAAAACAAGAACTAGAGAACTGGAGAAACGGGAAACACGCTGGTAAGACCTGACAAAGAAAATAACATGGCTATATACAGGGAGTACCAGTACCGAGTCGATGTGCAGGGGTACGAGGTAATTGAGGTAGATATGTACAGATACTGTAGGTAGGATTAAGGTGACTAGGCAACAGGATACATTTAAGTCATTTAGCAGACGCTCTTATCCAGAGCGACTTACAGTTAGTGAGTGCATACATCATTTGTTTATACTGGAATCGAACCCACAACCCTGGCGTTGCAAACGCCATGCTCTACCAACTGAGCTACATCCCTGCCGGCCATTCCCTCCCCTACCCTGGACGACGCTGGGCCAATTGTGCGCCGCCCCATGGGTCTCCCGGTCGTGGCCGGCTACGACAGAGCCTGGATTCGAACCAGGATCTCTAGTGGCACAGCTAGCACTGCGATGCAGTGCCTTAGACCACTGCGCCACTCGGGAGGATAGATAATAGACAGTTGGTGCACAGTTGGTGCACTGGTCCCATGTGCCATGCGGTATCAGAGAGAACAAACAGTCTATTGCTTAGGTGGCTGGAAGTCTGACAATTTTTGGACCTTCCTCTGACACCGCTTGCTACAGTGCCTTACAAAAGTATTCATCCCCCTTGGCGTTTTTCCTATTTTGTTGCATTACAACCTGTAATTGAAATAGATTTGTAATGTAATGGACATGTAATGGACATACACGGACATGTAATGGACATACATGGACATACAATGTAATGGACATACACAAAATAGTCCAAATTGGTGAAGTGAAATTTAAAAAAATAACTTGTTTAAAAGAATACAAAAAAATAAATAACAAAAAAGTGGTGCATGCATACAGTTGAAGTCGGAAGTTTACATACACTTTAGCCAAATACTTTTAAACTCAGTTTTTCACAGTTCCTGACATTTAATCCTAGTAAAATTTCCCTGTCTTAGTCAGTTAGGATCACCACTTTATTTTAAGAATGTGAAATGTCAGCTTCCCACCATAAGCTGGGTGAATTTTGGCCCATTCCTCCTGACAGAGTTGGTGTAACTGAGTCAGGTTTGTAGGCCTCCTTGCTCGCACACACTTTTTCAGGTCTGCCCACAAATGTTCTATAGGATTGAGGTCAGGGCTTTGTGATGGCCACTCCAATACCTTGACTTTGTTGTCCTTAAGCCATTTTGCCACAACTTTGGAAGTATGCTTGGGGTCATTGTCCATTTGGAAGACCCATTTGCGACCAAGCTTTAACTTCCTGACTGATGTCTTGAGATGTTGCTTCAATATATCCACATAATTTTCCTTCCTCATGATGCCATCTATTTTGTGAAGCGCACCAGTCCCTCCTGCAGCAAAGCACCCCCACAGCATGATGCTGCCACCCCCGTGCTTCACGGTTGGGATGGTGTTCTTCGGCTTGTAAGCCTGCCCCTTTTTCCTCCAAACATAACGATGGTCATTATGGCCAAACAGTTCTATTTTTGTTTCATCAGACCAGAGGACATTTCTCCAAAAAGTATGATCTTTGTCCCCATGTGCAAACCGTAGTCTGGCTTTTTTATGGCGGTTTTGAGGCAGTGGCTTCTTCCTTGCTGAGCGGCCTTTCGTTATGTCGATATAGGACTCGTTTTTACTGTGGATATAGATACTTTTGTACCCGTTTCCTCCAGCATCTTCACAAGGTCCTTTGCTGTTTTTCTGGGATTGATTTGCACTTTTCGCACCAAAGTACGTTCATCTCTAGGAGACAGAACGCATCTCCTTCCTGAGCGGTATGACGGCTGCGTGGTCCCATGGTGTTTATACTTACTACAGATGAACGTGGTACCTTCAGGCATTTGGAAATTGCTCCCAAGGATGAACCAGACTTGTGGAGGTCTACAATTTTCTTTCTGAGGTCTTGTCTGATTTCTTTTGATTTTCCCATGATGTCAAGCAAAGAGACACTGAGTTTGAAGGTAGGCCTTGAAATACATCCACAGGTACACCTCCAATTGACTCAAATGATGTCAATTAGCCTATCAGAAGCTTCTAAAGCCATGAATCATTTTCTGGAATTTTCCAAGCTGTTTAAAGGCACAGTCAACTTAGTGTATGTACATTTCTGACCCACTGGAATTGTGATAAAGTGAATTATAAGTGAAATAATCTGTCTGTAAACAATTGTTGGAAAAATTACGTTTTAAAGTCTCCAAACTAAGTGTATGTAAACTTCCGACTTAAACTATATGTATTCACCCCCTTTGCTATGAAGCCCCTAAATAAGATCTGGTGCAACCAATTACCTTCAGAAGACACATAATTAGTTAAATAAAGGCCACCTGTGTGCAATCTAAGTGTCACATGATCTGTCACACGATCTCAGTATATATACACCTGTTCTAAAAGGCCCCAGAGTCTGCAACACCACTAAGCAAAGGGCACCACCAAGGAAGCGGCACCATGAAGACCAAGGAGCTCTCCAAACAGGTCAGGGACAAAGTTGTGGAGAAGTACAGATCAGGGTTGGGTTATAAAAAAAAGATCAGAAACTTTGAACATCCCACGGAGCACCATTAAATCCATTATTAAAACATGGAAAGAAAGTGGCACCACAACAAACCTGCCAAGAGAGGGCCGCCCACCAAAACTCACGGACCAGGCAAGGAGGGCATTAATCAGAGAGGCAAAAAAGAGACAAAAGATAAACCTGAAGGAGCTGCAAAGCTCCACAGCGGAGATTGGAGTATCTGTCCATAGGACCACTTTAAGCCGTACACTCCACACAGCTGGGGTTTACGGATGAGTGGCCAGAAAAAAGCCATTGCTTAAAGAAATAAATAAGCAAACATGTTTGATGTTTGCCAAAAGGCATGTGGGAGACTCCCCAAACATATGGAAGAAGGTACTCTGGTCAGATGAGACTAAAATTGAGCTTTTTGGCCATCAAGGAAAACGCTATGTCTGGCACAAACCCAACACCTCTCATCACCCCGAGAACACTATCCCCACAGTGAAGCATGGTGGTGGCAGCATCATGCTGTGGGGATGTTTTTCATCGGCAGGGACTGGGAGACTAGTCAGGATCGAGGCAAATATGAACGGAGCAAAGTACAGAGAGATCCTTGTTGAAAACCTGCTCCAGAGTGCTCAGACTGGGGCGAAGGTTCACCTTCCAACAGGACAACGACCGTAAGCACACAGCCAAGACAACGCAGGAGTGGCTTCGGGACAAGTCTCTGAATGTCCTTGAGTGGCCCAGCCAGAGCCCGGACTTGAACCTGATCTAAAATCTCTGGAGAGATCTGAAAATAGCTGTGCAGAAACGCTCCCCATCCAACCTGACAGAGCTTGAGAGGATCTGCAGAGAAGAATGGGAGAAACTCCCCAAATACAGGTGTGCCAAACTTGTAGCGTCATACCCAAGAAGACTCGAGGCTGTAATTGCTGCCAAAGGTGCTTCAACAAAGTACTGGGCCCTCTCCTTTTCTCCCTATACACCAAGTCACTTGGCTCTGTCATATCCTCACATGGCCTTTCCTATCATTGCTACGCTGACGATACACAACTAATCTTCTCCTTTCCCCCTTCTGATAACCAGGTGGCGAATCGCATCTCTGCATGTCTGGCAGACATATCAGTATGGATGACGGATCACCACCTCAAGCTGAACCCTGGCAAGACGGAGCTGCTCTTCCTCCCGGGGAAGGACTGCCCGTTCCATGATCTCGCCATCACGGTAGACAACTCCGCTGTGTCCTCCTCCCAGAGTGCGAAGAGCCTAGGCGTGACCCTGGACAACACCCTGTCGTTCTCCGCCAACATCAAGGCGGTGACCCGCTCCTGCAGGTTCATGCTCTACAACATTCGGAGAGTACGACCCTGCCTTACACAGGAAGCGGCGCAGGTCCTGGTCCAGGCACTTGTCATCTCCCGTCTGGACTACTGCAACTCGCTGTTGGCTGGGCTCCCTGCCTGTGCCATTAAACCCCTACAACTCATCCAGAATGCCGCAGCCCGTCTGGTGTTCAACCTTCCCAAGTTCTCTCACGTCACCCCCCTCCTCCGCACACTCCACTGGCTTCCAATTGAAGCTCGCATCCGCTACAAGACCATGGTGCTTGCCTTTGGAGCAGTGAGGGGAACGGCACCCCTGTACCTTCAGGCTCTGATCAGTCCCTACACCCAAACGAGGACATTGCGTTCATCCACCTCTGGCCTGCTGGCTCCCCTTCCTCTGCGGAAGCACAGCTCCCGCTCAGCCCAGTCAAAACTGTTCGCTGCTCTGGCACCCCAATGGTGGAACAAGCTCCCTCACGACGCCAGGACAGCGGAGTCACTCACCACCTTCCGGAGACATTTGAAACCCCACCTCTTTAAGGAATACCTGGGATAGGCTAAAGTATTCCTTCTAACCCCCCCCCCCCCCCCCCCAAATTGTAAAGTGGTTATCCCACTGGCTATAGGGTGAACGCACCAATTTGTGAGTCGCTCTGGCTAAGAGCGTCTGCTAAATGACGTTAATGTGCCCTTGAGCAAGGCACTTAACCCTAATTGCTCCTGTAAGTCGCTCTGGTTAAGAGCGTCTGCTAAATGACTAAAATGTAAATGTAAAATGTACTGAGTAAAGGGTCTGAATACTTATGTAAATGTAATTCTGTATTTTTTATAAATTAGCAACAACAACAAAAATTCTTTGTCATTATGGGGTATTGTGTGTAGATTGATGAGGGGAAAAAAACAATTTCATCAAGTTTAGAAAAGGCTGTAACGTAACAAAATGTGGAAAAAGTCAAGGGGTCCCGAAGGCACTGTATATGTGTGATGCTGTCGTACAAAACATTTTTGGGAAGAAATACTGTTCAGATATTGATTGTTGTTTTTGTTGAAAATATTGTTGCTGTTGTTGTTAATATTGTTGTTGTTGTTGACATACATGCGCCCACAACTCACCAGCCTTTCTCTTCTCTCTGTGTGTCCCTACAGGCGGACCCCCAGGGGCGGGACATAGCCATCCGGCCCTTCCTGGAACACTGCGAGAACACACACATGACCATTTGGCTGGGGATCGTGTACGCATACAAGGGCCTGCTTATGGTGAGTAAGAAGAGAGACTGGTGTGTGTGTGTGTCCGTCACCTACAAGGACCTATTCATAGTTAGGGAGGTAGTCTCTGAAACACAGGGAAGGAAGAGGTGATGGCTGTTATCTGCTCTGAGACACAGGGAAGGAAGAGGTGATGGCTGTTATCTGCTCTGAGACACAGGGAAGGAAGAGGTGATGGCTGTTATCTGCTTTGAGACACAGGGAAGGAAGAGGTGATGGGTGTTATCTGCTTTGAGACACAGGGAAGGAAGAGGTGATGGGTGTTATCTGCTCTGAGACACAGGGAAGGAAGAGATGATGGCTGTTATCTGCTTTGAGACACAGGGAAGGAAGAGGTGATGGCTGTTATCTGCTCTGAGACACAGGGAAGGAAGAGGTGATGGGTGTTATCTGCTCTGAGACACAGGGAAGGAAGAGGTGATGGCTGTTATCTGCTCTGAGACACAGGGAAGGAAGAGGTGATGGGTGTTATCTGCTCTGAGACACAGGGAAGGAAGAGATGGTGGCTGTTATCTGCATCAACACCGTCTAGCATGTGTATACCATGGTCATTGTGTCATGATGGAGAGTTCAATAGCTAATTTTCTGCCGCAAACATATGGTTATCATATCTGTGGTTGTTAGATGTCGATTTTATGGAGCACATTCTATTGATCTGTCTGAATACTGGGATATGACTCATACCCTACTTTACAGATAGAGAAATAACACAACCTGCCATTGGTTCAGTGATGGGTTACTGACAATAGACTTGTCCTTCACTGAAGAGACCCTTCCACTGTGAGAAATCTAATATTAAGGAAGTCTCAAGGTTTTGCTTGCCTGAGGTAGAGTACCAAGAGAGTTTTCATCTATATTTTTCGTAGCTGTCTATTTACCACCACAAACCGATGCTGGCACTAAGACCGCACTCAACGAGCTGTATAAGGCCATAAGCAAACAAGAAAATGCTCATCCAGAGGCGGCGCTCCTAGTGGCCAGGGACTTTAATGCAGGGTAACTTCAATCAGTTTTACCTAATTTCTACCAGCATGTTAAATGTGCAACCAGAGGAAAAAAAACTCTAGACCACCTTTACTCCACACACAGAGACGCGTTCAAAGCTCTCCCTCGCCCTCCATTTGGAAAATCTGACCATAATGCTATCCTCCTGATTCCTGCTTACAAGCAAAAACTAAAGCAGGAAGTACCAGTGACTCGCTCAATAAGGAAGTGGTCAGATGATGCAGATGCTAAGCTACGGAACTGTTTTGCTAGTACAGACTGGAATATGTTCTGGGATTCTTCAGATGGCATTGAGGAGTACACCACATCAGTCACTGGCTTCATTAATAAGTGCATCGATGACGTCATCCCCACAGTGACCGTACGTACATACCCCAACCCGAAGCCATGGATTACAGGCAACATCCGCACTGAGCTAAAGGGTAGAGCTGCCGCTTTCAAGGAGCGTGACTCTAACCCGGAAGCTTAGTAGAAATCCCGCTATGCCCTCCGATGAGCCATCAAACAGGCAAAGCATCAATACATGACTAAGATTGAATCCTCCTACACCGGCTCCAATGCTCGTCGTATGTGGCAGGGCTTGCAAACTATTACGGACTACAAAGGGAAGCACATCCGCGAGCTGCCCAGTGACACGAGCCTACCAGACGAGCTAAATGACTTATATGTCAAATCAAATCAAATCACATTTTATTTGTCACATGTGCCGAATACAACAGGTGTAGACCTTACAGTGAAATGCTTACTTACAAGCCCTTAACCAACAAGCAGTTTTAAGAAAGAATACAACAACAAAAAAATCACACCAAAAAAACAATATAAAATAATATGAAATAAAAGTAACAAATAATTAAAGAGCAGCAGGAAAAACAACAATAGCGAGGCTATATACAGGGGGTACCGGTACCGAGTCAATGTGCGGGGGCACCGGTTAGTCGAGGTAAATGTGCGCTTTGAGGCAAGCAACACTGAAGCATGCATGAGAGCACCAGCTGTTCCGGACGACTGTGTGATCACGCTCTCCGTAGCCGATGTGAGTAAGAACTTTGATTTGCATACCGCCCCAACATATCCACAGATGACACAATATCTATTGCACTCCACACTGCCCTTTCCCAACTGGACAAAAGGAACACCTATGTGAGAATGCTATTTATTGACTACAGCTCAGCGTTCAGCACCATAGTGCCCTCAAAGCTCATCACTAAGCTAAGGACCCTGGGACTAAACACCTCCCTCCGCAACTGGATCCTGGATTTTCTGACGGGCCGCCCCCAGGTAGTAAGGGTAGGTAACAACACATCTGCCACGCTGATCCTCAACACGGGGGCCCCTCAGGGGTGCGTACTCAGTCCCCTCCTGTACTCCCTGTTCACCCTGGACTGCATGGCCAGGCACGACTCCAACACCATCATTAAGTTTGCCGACGACACAACAGTGGTAGGCCTGATCACCGACAACGATGAGACAGCCTATAGGGAGGAGGTCAGAGACCTGGCAGTGTGGTGCCAGGATAACAACCTCTCCCTCTCTGTCATCAAGACAAAGGAGATGATCGTGGACAACAGGAAAAGGAGGGCCGAGCATGCCCCCATTCTCATCGACGGGGCTGTTTTGGAGCAGGTTGAGAGCTTCAAGTTCCTTGGTGTCCACATCACCAACAAACGATCATGGTCCAAACACACCAAGACAGTTGTGAAGAGGGAACGACAATACCTATTGCCCCTCAGGAGACTGAAAAGATTTGGCATGGGGTCCTCAGATCCACAAAATGCTGCACCATCGAGAGCATCCTGACTGGTTGCATCACCACCTGGTATGGCAACTGCTCGGCCTCCGACCACAAGGCACTACAGAGGACCTCTATACCAGGTGGTGTCAGAGGAAGGCCCTAAAAATTACCAAAGACTCCAGCCACCCTAGTCATAGACTGTTCTCTCTGCTACCGCACGGCAAGCGGTACCGGAGGTGCGTGTGTGTGTGTGTGTGTGTGTGCGTGTGTGTGCCTCCAAGCAGAGCTGCCAGTGACGTAGTTAACCGAGCCCCTCCAGATGCCTGAGGTTTCTAAATGAAATGTGACATCTTTGAAAACGTTCCTCTTTCCCTTGGCTTGTGTGTTTGAACACCTTAACTTAACTAGCCCAGACTGTAAATAATTTAGAGAGCGAGAGAGCGAGAGAGAGAGAGAGAGAGAGCGAGAGAGCGAGAGAGCGAGAGAGCGAGAGCGAGAGAGAGAGAGAGAGAGAGAGAGAGAGAGAGAGAGAGAGAGAGAGAGAGAGAGAGAGAGTATGCCTTCACTATGGTGAATCACTAAAACACTACAGAAATACACTACGGAAAAACAAGGAACAGCACATCAGAAATCAGCTCAATGTAATTGAAGAATCCATAGACTCTAACCACTTCTGGAAGAGATATCTATATATGGGTAAACCACTTCTCCAATCTTTTTGGGCCTATAACAAAGAACAAACACCAAAAACATATACATGATCAAATACAAATCTTATAATCAACTATTAACGACTACCAGAACCCACTGGATTCTCTAATTACATTGAATGAACTACAGGACAAAATACAATCCTTCCAACCCAAAAAGGCCTGTGGTGTTGATGGTATCCTAAATGAAATGATAGAATATACCTACTACAAATTCCAATTGGCTATACTTAAACTCTTTAACATCATCCTTAGCTCTGGCATCTTCCCCAATATTTGGAACCAAGGACTGATCACCCCAATCCACAAAAGTGGAGACAAATTTGACCCAAATAACTACCGTGGGATATGCGTCAACAGCAACCTTGGGAAAATCCTCTGCATTATCATTAACAGCAGACTAGTTCATTTCCTCAGTGAAAACAATGTACTGAGCAAATGTCAAATTGGCTTTTTACCAAATTACCGTATGACAGACCACGTATTCACCCTGCACACCCTAATTGACAAACAAACAAACCAAAACAAAGGCAAAGTCTTCTCATGCTTTGTTGATTTCAAAAAAGCTTTTGACTCAATTTGGCATGAGGGTCTGCTATACAAATTGATGGAAAGTGGGGTTGGGGGAAAAACATACGACATTATAAAATTCATGTACACAAACAACAAGTGTGCGGTTAAAATTGGCAAAAAACACACACATTTCTTTCCACAGGGCCGTGGGGTGAGACAGGGATGCAGTTTAAGCCCCACCCTCTTCAACATATATATCAACGAATTGGCGAGGGCACTAGAACAGTCTGCAGCACCCGGCCTCACCCTACTAGAATCTGAAGTCAAATGTCTTCTGTTTGCTGACGATCTGGTGCTTCTGTCACCAACCAAGGAGGGCCTACAGCAGCACCTAGATCTTCTGCACAGATTCTGTCAGACCTGGGCCCTGACAGTAAATCTCAGTAAGACAAAAATAATGGTGTTCCAAAAAAGGTCCAGTTGCCAGGACCACAAATACAAATTCCATCTAGACACCGTTGCCCTAGAGCACACAAAAAACTATACATACCTCGGCCTAAACATCAGCGCCACAGGTAACTTCCACAAAGCTGTGAACAATCTGAGAGACAAGGCAAGAAGGGCCTTCTATGCCATCAAAAGGAACATAAAATGTGACATACCAATTAGGATCTGGCTAAAAATACTTGAATCTGTTATAGAACCCATTGCCCTTTATGGTTCTGAGTTCCGGGGTCCGCTCACCAACCAAGAATTCACAAAATGGGACAAACACCAAATTGAGACTCTGCATGCAGAATTCTGCAAAAACATCCTCAGTGTACAACGTAAAACACCAAATAATGCGTGCAGAGCAGAATTAGGCCAATACCCGCTAATTATCAAAATCCAGAAAAGAGCCGTTAAATTCTATAACAACTTAAAAGGAAGCGATTCCCAAACCTTCCATAACAAAGCCATCACCTACAGAGAGATGAACTTGGAGAAGAGTCACCTAAGTAAGCTTGTCCTGGGGCTCTGTTCACAAACACAAACAGACCCCACACAGCCCCAGGACAACAACAAAACCCAACTAGACCCAACCAAATCATGAGAAAACAAAAAGAGAATTACTTGACACATTGGAAAGAACAAACAAAAAAACAGAGCAAACTAGAATGCTATTTGGCCCTAAACAGAGAGTACACAGTGGCAGAATACCTGACAACTGTGACTGACCCAAAATTAAGGAAAGCTTTGACTATGTACAGACTCAGTGAGCATAGCCTTGCTATTGAGAAAGGCCGCCGTAGGCAGACCTGGCTCTCAAGAGAAGACAGGCTATGTGCACACTGCCCACAAAATGAGGTGGAAACTGAGCTGCACTTCTTAACCTCCTGCCAAATGTATGACCATATTAGAGACACATATTTCCCTCAGATTACAGAGATCCACAAAGAATTCGAAAACAAACCCAAATTTAATAAACTCCCTTATCTACTGGGTGAAAAACCACAGTGTGCCATCACAGCTGCAATATTTGTGACCTGTTGCCACAAGAAAAGGGCAACCAGTGAAGAACAAACACCATTGTAAATACAATCCATATTTATGTTTATTTATTTTCCCATTTGTACTTTAACTATTTGCACATTGTTACAACACTGTATATATACATAATATGACATTTGAAATGTCTTTATTCTTTTGAAACTTCTGAGTATAATGTTTACTGTTAATATTTATTGTATATTTCACTTTTGTTTACTATCTACTTCACTTGCTTTGGCAATGTTAACACACGTTTCCCATGCCAATAAAGCCCTTAAATTGAATTGAATTGAATTGAGAGAGAGAGAGAGAGAGAGAGAGAGAGAGAGAGAGAGAGAGAGAGAGAGAGAGAGAGAGAGAGAGAGAGAGAGAGAGAGAGAGAGAGAGAGAGAGAGAGAGAGAGAGAGAGAGAGAGAGAGAGAGAAGAAACAGATGGAGACATGGCACGACAGACTTCAGAGTTCTTGTGTCTGAGACAAAACTGGGACATGACAACAGTAGGAACAGCATCTGAGGATTGAGTCACCATCTCTCCTATGGCACGCACACACACACACAAACACACACCTATCCCAAGGTGTGATCATCTGTGACGACTGCTCCTGTGATGCTGCTACAGCATTAGAATGTTGAGACACACTGATAAGGCTTTTCAAGTTTATGTCAATGCTGCTGTCTGCTATATAGGTCACATTAGATGGTATAATTCATATATTAGTGAAAATGTACATAATGAGCTGTCTCTATATCACGACTGAATATCGACTACTAGATAACAGCAACAGTATGTACTGTACATAAATAGGCCTATACAACACATCCCTGTTAATCTTCCATTCTCTCTCTCTCCCCTCCCCTCCTCCTCTCCTTTCCTCCCCTCTCCTCTCTCTCTCCTCTTTTATCTCTCCCCTTTCCACCTCTCCTCTCCTTCTCTCCTTCTCTTCTCTCCTCTCCCCTTCTTCTATCCTCTCCTTCTCTCTTCTCTTCTCTCCCCTTCTCCTCTCCTCTCCTCTCCTCTCCCCTCCTCTCCCCCTCTTCTATCCTCTCCTCTCCCCCTCTCCTCTCCTCTCCTCTCCTCTCCCCTTCTCCTCTCCTTCTCTCCCCCTCTCCTCTCCTCCTTCTCTCCCCCTCTCCTCTCCTCCTTCTCTCCCCCTCTCCTCTCGCCCCCTCTCCTAACCTCTCTCCTCTCCCCTTCTCTCCCCTTCTCTCCCCTTCTCCTTCTCTCCCCCTCTTCTATCCTCTCCTCTCCTCTCCTCTCCTCTCCTCTCCTCTCCTCTCCTCTCCTCTCCTCTCCTCTCCTCTCCTCTCCTCTCCTCTCCTCTCCTCTCCTCTCCTCTCCTCTCCTCTCCTCTCCTCTTCTCTTCTCTCCCCTCTCCTCCAGTTGTTTGGGTGCTTCCTGGCTTGGGAAACGAGGAATGTGAGCATCCCGGCCCTGAATGACAGCAAGTACATCGGGATGAGTGTGTACAATGTGGGCATCATGTGTATCATCGGGGCAGCCGTGTCCTTCCTCACGCGAGACCAGCCCAATGTGCAGTTCTGCATCGTGGCTCTGGTCATCATCTTCTGCAGTACCATCACTCTCTGTCTGGTGTTTGTGCCAAAGGTAAGGACCACAGGAAATAGTATACTGTCACTTCCTGTCCAACCAAGGGGCATGAAACTGCTCAACAAACTGGATTCAGGCACTCTAAGAGGATCTCAGAAATTATAATGTTGCTGATTGTATGAAATACTTTCCCTTGTTTTTAAACATTGAAATATGAGTGAATCAGAGGAGGAATGTGATGTGACACCTTAACCTGTCATTCTAAGCCACTCCCCTTTATTATGACAACTTGCAGTTCATCACGATGAGGACCAATCCGGACGCAGCTACTCAGAACCGGAGATTAAAGTTCAATACGAATCAGAAGAAAGAGGACTCCAAGACGTCCACGTCAGTGACCAGTGTGAACCAGGCCAACACGTCCAGACTGGACGGCCTGCAGACCGACAACCACCGCCTCCGCATGAAGATAACAGAGGTGACGTCATCATAATGCTGCCTTATGTCATGTCATCACGTCTTATGAAGAGGCCAAGGAGTCTCTCCCGACCACACCAGTCCTGTTACCTACATTTAGTCCACAGTGTTTTTCCTCAACTTCACAGTCAGGAAAGACTTGTGGCCCTATTGATGAAGGTCATGTGACCAGAGAGACACCCTGTTTTTTGTATTAATCTAAAGGATGCTATTCTTCATATGAGAGTCTTACATTTGCGTGACATAACAGCGATGACAGTGTCCTCAGAGCCTGCATTGTCTCTAATAGGTCCTGTCTGCCAGTAACAAAATCCTGTCACTCTATAAAGTGTTTCTAATAGGTCCTGTCTGCCAGTAACACCATCCTGTCACTCTATAACGTGTTTCTAATAGGTCCTGTCTGCCAGTAACACCATCCTGTCACTCTATAAAGTGTTTCTAATAGGTCCTGTCTGCCAGTAACAAAATCCTGTCACTCTATAAAGTGTTTCTAATAGGTCCTGTCTGCCAGTAACACCATCCTGTCACTCTATAAAGTGT
Source organism: Coregonus lavaretus (assembly GCF_964263955.1). Classification (NCBI taxonomy): domain Eukaryota; kingdom Metazoa; phylum Chordata; class Actinopteri; order Salmoniformes; family Salmonidae; genus Coregonus; species Coregonus lavaretus. The sequence goes on along the minus strand of NC_139990.1, from coordinate 4,345,970 downwards.
TTCTAATAGGTCCTGTCTGCCAGTAACACCATCCTGTCACTCTATAAAGTGTTTCTAATAGGTCCTGTCTGCCAGTAACACCATCCTGTCACTCTATAAAGTGTTTCTAATAGGTCCTGTCTGCCAGTAACACCATCCTGTCACTCTATAAAGTGTTTATAATAGGTCCTGTCTGCCAGTAACACCATCCTGTCACTCTATAAAGTGTTTCTAATAGGTCCTGTCTGTCAGTAACACCATCCTGTCACTCTATAACATGTTTCTAATAGGTCCTGTCTGCCAGTAGCACATCCTGTCACTCAAAGTGATTCTAATAGGTCCTGTCTGCTAGTAACACCATCCTGTCACTCTATAAAGTGTTTCTAATAGGTCCTGTCTGCCAGTAACACCATCCTGTCACTCTATAAAGTGTTTCTAATAGGTCCTGTCTGCCAGTAACACCATCCTGTCACTCTATAAAGTGTTTCTAATAGGTCCTGTCTGCCAGTAACACCATCCTGTCACTCTATAAAGTGTATCTAATAGGTCCTGTCTGCCAGTAACACCATCCTGTCACTCTATAAAGTGTTTCTAATAGGTCCTGTCTGTCAGTAACACCATCCTGTCACTCTATAACGTGTTTCTAATAGGTCCTGTCTGTCAGTAGCACATCCTGTCACTCAAAGTGATTCTAATAGGTCCTGTCTGCCAGTAACACCATCCTGTCACTCTATAAAGTGTTTCTAATAGGTCCTGTCTGCCAGTAACACCATCCTGTCACTCTATAAAGTGTATCTAATAGGTCCTGTCTGCCAGTAACACCATCCTGTCATTCAAAGTGTTTATAATAGGTCCTGTCTGCCAGTAACACCATCCTGTCACTTTATAAAGTGTTTCTAATAGGTCCTGTCTGCCAGTAGCACATCCTGTCACTCAAAGTGATTCTAATAGGTCCTGTCTGCCAGTAACACCATCCTGTCACTCTATAAAGTGTTTCTAATAGGTCCTGTCTGCCAGTAACACCATCCTGTCACTCTATAAAGTGTATCTAATAGGTCCTGTCTGCCAGTAACACCATCCTGTCATTCAAAGTGTTTATAATAGGTCCTGTCTGCCAGTAACACCATCCTGTCACTTTATAAAGTGTTTCTAATAGGTCCTGTCTGCCAGTAGCACATCCTGTCACTCAAAGTGATTCTAATAGGTCCTGTCTGCCAGTAACACCATCCTGTCACTCTATAAAGTGTTTCTAATAGGTCCTGTCTGTCAGTAACACCATCCTGTCACTCTATAAAGTGTTTCTAATAGGTCCTGTCTGCCAGTAGCACCATCCTGTCACTCTATAAAGTGTTTCTAATAGGTCCTGTCTGCCAGTAGCACATCCTGTCACTCAAAGTGATTCTAATAGGTCCTGTCTGCCAGTAACACCATCCTGTCACTCTATAAAGTGTTTCTAATAGGTCCTGTCTGCCAGTAACACCATCCTGTCACTCTATAAAGTGTATCTAATAGGTCCTGTCTGCCAGTAACACCATCCTGTTATTCAAAGTGTTTCTAATAGGTCCTGTCTGCTAGTAGCACCATCCTGTCACTCAATAAAGTGTTTCTAATAGGTCCTGTCTGCCAGTAACACATCCTGTCACTTTATAAAGTGTTTCTAATAGGTCCTGTCTGCCAGTAACACATCCTGTCACTCTATAAAGTGTTTCTAATAGGTCCTGTCTGCCAGTAGCACAATCCTGTCACTCTATAAAGTGTTTCTAATAGGTCCTGTCTGCCAGTAACACCATCCTGTTATTCAAAGTGTTTCTAATAGGTCCTGTCTGCCAGTAACACCATCCTGTCACTTTATAAAGTGTTTCTAATAGGTCCTGTCTGCCAGTAACACATCCTGTCACTCTATAAAGTGTTTCTAATAGGTCCTGTCTGCCAGTAGCACAATCCTGTCACTCTATAAAGTGTTTCTAATAGGTCCTGTCTGCCAGTAACACCATCCTGTCACTCAAAGTGTTTCTAATAGGTCCTGTCTGTCAGTAACACCATCCTGTCACTCAAAGTGTTCCTAATAGATCTTGTCTGCCAGTAACACCATCCTGTCACTCTATAAAGTGTTTCTAATAGGTCCTGTCTGCCAGTAACACCATCCTGTCACTCAAAGTGTTTCTAATAGGTCCTGTCTGCCAGTAACACCATCCTGTCACTCTATAAAGTGTTTCTAATAGGTCCTGTCTGTCAGTAACACCATCCTGTCACTCTATAAAGTGTTTCTAATAGGTCCTGTCTGCCAGTAGCACCATCCTGTCACTCTATAAAGTGTTTCTAATAGGTCCTGTCTGCCAGTAGCACATCCTGTCACTCAAAGTGATTCTAATAGGTCCTGTCTGCCAGTAACACCATCCTGTCACTCTATAAAGTGTTTCTAATAGGTCCTGTCTGCCAGTAACACCATCCTGTCACTCTATAAAGTGTATCTAATAGGTCCTGTCTGCCAGTAACACCATCCTGTTATTCAAAGTGTTTCTAATAGGTCCTGTCTGCTAGTAGCACCATCCTGTCACTCAATAAAGTGTTTCTAATAGGTCCTGTCTGCCAGTAACACATCCTGTCACTTTATAAGGTGTTTCTAATAGGTCCTGTCTGCCAGTAACACATCCTGTCACTCTATAAAGTGTTTCTAATAGGTCCTGTCTGCCAGTAGCACAATCCTGTCACTCTATAAAGTGTTTATAATAGGTCCTGTCTGCCAGTAACACCATCCTGTTATTCAAAGTGTTTCTAATAGGTCCTGTCTGCCAGTAACACCATCCTGTCACTTTATAAAGTGTTTCTAATAGGTCCTGTCTGCCAGTAACACATCCTGTCACTCTATAAAGTGTTTCTAATAGGTCCTGTCTGCCAGTAGCACAATCCTGTCACTCTATAAAGTGTTTCTAATAGGTCCTGTCTGCCAGTAACACCATCCTGTCACTCAAAGTGTTTCTAATAGGTCCTGTCTGTCAGTAACACCATCCTGTCACTCAAAGTGTTCCTAATAGATCTTGTCTGCCAGTAACACCATCCTGTCACTCTATAAAGTGTTTCTAATAGGTCCTGTCTGCCAGTAACACCATCCTGTCACTCAAAGTGTTTCTAATAGGTCCTGTCTGCCAGTAACACCATCCTGTCACTCTATAAAGTGTTTCTAATAGGTCCTGTCTGCCAGTAACACCATCCTGTCACTCTATAAAGTGTATCTAATAGGTCCTGTCTGCCAGTAACACCATCCTGTTATTCAAAGTGTTTCTAATAGGTCCTGTCTGCTAGTAGCACCATCCTGTCACTCAATAAAGTGTTTCTAATAGGTCCTGTCTGCCAGTAACACCATCCTGTCACGCAAAGTGTTTCTAATAGGTTCTGCCTGCCAGTAGCACAGTCCTGTCACTCTATAAACTGTTTCTAATAGATCCTGTCTGCCAGTAACACCATCCTGTCACTTTATAAAGTGTTTCTAATAGGTCCTGTCTGCCAGTAACACCATCCTGTCACTTTATAAAGTGTTTCTAATAGGTCCTGTCTGTCAGTAACACCATCCTGTCACTTTATAAAGTGTTTCTAATAGGTCCTGTCTGCCAGTAGCACAATCCTCTCACTCTATAAAGTGTTTCTAATAGGCCCTGTCTGCCAGTAGCACCATCCTGTCACTCTATAAAGTGTTTCTAATAGGTCCTGTCTGCCAGTAGCACAATCCTGTCACTCTATAACGTGTTTCTAATAGGTCCTGTCTGCCGGTAACACCATCCTGTCACTCTATAAAGTGTATCTAATAGGTCCTGTCTGCCAGTAACACCATCCTGTCACTCTATAAAGTGTTTCTAATAGGTCCTGTCTGCCGGTAACACCATCCTGTCACTTTATAAAGTGTTTCTAATAGGTCCTGTCTGCCAGTAACACCATCCTGTCACTCTATAAAGTGTTTCTAATAGGTCCTGTCTGCCAGTAACACCATCCTGTCACTCTATAAAGTGTTTCTAATAGGTCCTGTCTGCCAGTAACACCATCCTGTCACTCTATAAAGTGTTTCTAATAGGTCCTGTCTGCCAGTAACACCATCCTGTCACTCTATAAAGTGTATCTAATAGGTCCTGTCTGCCAGTAACACCATCCTGTCACTCTATAAAGTGTTTCTAATAGGTCCTGTCTGTCAGTAACACCATCCTGTCACTCTATAACGTGTTTCTAATAGGTCCTGTCTGCCAGTAGCACATCCTGTCACTCAAAGTGATTCTAATAGGTCCTGTCTGCCAGTAACACCATCCTGTCACTCTATAAAGTGTTTCTAATAGGTCCTGTCTGCCAGTAACACCATCCTGTCACTCTATAATAATAGGTCCTGTCTGCCAGTAACACCATCCTGTCACTTTATAAAGTGTTTCTAATAGGTCCTGTCTGCCAGTAGCACATCCTGTCACTCAAAGTGATTCTAATAGGTCCTGTCTGCCAGTAACACCATCCTGTCACTCTATAAAGTGTTTCTAATAGGTCCTGTCTGTCAGTAACACCATCCTGTCACTCTATAAAGTGTTTCTAATAGGTCCTGTCTGCCAGTAGCACCATCCTGTCACTCTATAAAGTGTTTCTAATAGGTCCTGTGTGCCAGTAGCACATCCTGTCACTCAAAGTGATTCTAATAGGTCCTGTCTGCCAGTAACACCATCCTGTCACTCTATAAAGTGTTTCTAATAGGTCCTGTCTGCCAGTAACACCATCCTGTCACTCTATAAAGTGTATCTAATAGGTCCTGTCTGCCAGTAACACATACTGTCACTCTATAAAGTGTTAATAATAGGTCCTGTCTGCCAGTAGCACAATCCTGTCACTCTATAAAGTGTTTCTAATAGGTCCTGTCTGCCAGTAACACCATCCTGTCACTCAAAGTGTTTCTAATAGGTCCTGTCTGTCAGTAACACCATCCTGTCACTCAAAGTGTTCCTAATAGATCTTGTCTGCCAGTAACACCATCCTGTCACTCTATAAAGTGTTTCTAATAGGTCCTGTCTGCCAGTAACACCATCCTGTCACTCAAAGTGTTTCTAATAGGTCCTGTCTGCCAGTAACACCATCCTGTCACTCTATAAAGTGTTTCTAATAGGTCCTGTCTGCCAGTAACACCATCCTGTCACTCTATAAAGTGTATCTAATAGGTCCTGTCTGCCAGTAACACCATCCTGTTATTCAAAGTGTTTCTAATAGGTCCTGTCTGCTAGTAGCACCATCCTGTCACTCAATAAAGTGTTTCTAATAGGTCCTGTCTGCCAGTAACACCATCCTGTCACGCAAAGTGTTTCTAATAGGTCCTGCCTGCCAGTAGCACAGTCCTGTCACTCTATAAACTGTTTCTAATAGATCCTGTCTGCCAGTAACACCATCCTGTCACTTTATAAAGTGTTTCTAATAGGTCCTGTCTGCCAGTAACACCATCCTGTCACTTTATAAAGTGTTTCTAATAGGTCCTGTCTGTCAGTAACACCATCCTGTCACTTTATAAAGTGTTTCTAATAGGTCCTGTCTGCCAGTAGCACAATCCTCTCACTCTATAAAGTGTTTCTAATAGGCCCTGTCTGCCAGTAGCACCATCCTGTCACTCTATAAAGTGTTTCTAATAGGTCCTGTCTGCCAGTAGCACAATCCTGTCACTCTATAACGTGTTTCTAATAGGTCCTGTCTGCCGGTAACACCATCCTGTCACTCTATAAAGTGTATCTAATAGGTCCTGTCTGCCAGTAACACCATCCTGTCACTCTATAAAGTGTTTCTAATAGGTCCTGTCTGCCGGTAACACCATCCTGTCACTTTATAAAGTGTTTCTAATAGGTCCTGTCTGCCAGTAACACCATCCTGTCACTCTATAAAGTGTTTCTAATAGGTCCTGTCTGCCAGTAACACCATCCTGTCACTCTATAAAGTGTTTCTAATAGGTCCTGTCTGCCAGTAACACCATCCTGTCACTCTATAAAGTGTTTCTAATAGGTCCTGTCTGCCAGTAACACCATCCTGTCACTCTATAAAGTGTATCTAATAGGTCCTGTCTGCCAGTAACACCATCCTGTCACTCTATAAAGTGTTTCTAATAGGTCCTGTCTGTCAGTAACACCATCCTGTCACTCTATAACGTGTTTCTAATAGGTCCTGTCTGCCAGTAGCACATCCTGTCACTCAAAGTGATTCTAATAGGTCCTGTCTGCCAGTAACACCATCCTGTCACTCTATAAAGTGTTTCTAATAGGTCCTGTCTGCCAGTAACACCATCCTGTCACTCTATAAAGTGTATCTAATAGGTCCTGTCTGCCAGTAACACCATCCTGTCATTCAAAGTGTTTATAATAGGTCCTGTCTGCCAGTAACACCATCCTGTCACTTTATAAAGTGTTTCTAATAGGTCCTGTCTGCCAGTAGCACATCCTGTCACTCAAAGTGATTCTAATAGGTCCTGTCTGCCAGTAACACCATCCTGTCACTCTATAAAGTGTTTCTAATAGGTCCTGTCTGTCAGTAACACCATCCTGTCACTCTATAAAGTGTTTCTAATAGGTCCTGTCTGCCAGTAGCACCATCCTGTCACTCTATAAAGTGTTTCTAATATGTCCTGTCTAACAGTAGCACATCCTGTCACTCAAAGTGATTCTAATAGGTCCTGTCTGCCAGTAACACCATCCTGTCACTCTATAAAGTGTTTCTAATAGGTCCTGTCTGCCAGTAACACCATCCTGTCACTCTATAAAGTGTATCTAATAGGTCCTGTCTGCCAGTAACACCATCCTGTTATTCAAAGTGTTTCTAATAGGTCCTGTCTGCTAGTAGCACCATCCTGTCACTCAATAAAGTGTTTCTAATAGGTCCTGTCTGCCAGTAACACATCCTGTCACTTTATAAAGTGTTTCTAATAGGTCCTGTCTGCCAGTAACACATCCTGTCACTCTATAAAGTGTTTCTAATAGGTCCTGTCTGCCAGTAGCACAATCCTGTCACTCTATAAAGTGTTTCTAATAGGTCCTGTCTGCCAGTAACACCATCCTGTTATTCAAAGTGTTTCTAATAGGTCCTGTCTGCCAGTAACACCATCCTGTCACTTTATAAAGTGTTTCTAATAGGTCCTGTCTGCCAGTAACACATCCTGTCACTCTATAAAGTGTTTCTAATAGGTCCTGTCTGCCAGTAGCACAATCCTGTCACTCTATAAAGTGTTTCTAATAGGTCCTGTCTGCCAGTAACACCATCCTGTCACTCAAAGTGTTTCTAATAGGTCCTGTCTGTCAGTAACACCATCCTGTCACTCAAAGTGTTCCTAATAGATCCTGTCTGCCAGTAACACCATCCTGTCACTCTATAAAGTGTTTCTAATAGGTCCTGTCTGCCAGTAACACCATCCTGTCACTCAAAGTGTTTCTAATAGGTCCTGTCTGCCAGTAACACCATCCTGTCACTCTATAAAGTGTTTCTAATAGGTCCTGTCTGCCAGTAACACCATCCTGTCACTCTATAAAGTGTATCTAATAGGTCCTGTCTGCCAGTAACACCATCATGTTATTCAAAGTGTTTCTAATAGGTCCTGTCTGCTAGTAGCACCATCCTGTCACTCAATAAAGTGTTTCTAATAGGTCCTGTCTGCCAGTAACACCATCCTGTCACGCAAAGTGTTTCTAATAGGTCCTGCCTGCCTGTAGCACAGTCCTGTCACTCTATAAACTGTTTCTAATAGATCCTGTCTGCCAGTAACACCATCCTGTCACTTTATAAAGTGTTTCTAATAGGTCCTGTCTGCCAGTAACACCATCCTGTCACTTTATAAAGTGTTTCTAATAGGTCCTGTCTGTCAGTAACACCATCCTGTCACTTTATAAAGTGTTTCTAATAGGTCCTGTCTGCCAGTAGCACAATCCTGTCACTCTATAAAGTGTCTGCCAGTAGCACCATCCTGTCACTCTATAAAGTGTTTCTAATAGGTCCTGTCTGCCAGTAGCACAATCCTGTCACTCTATAACGTGTTTCTAATAGGTCCTGTCTGCCGGTAACACCATCCTGTCACTCTATAAAGTGTATCTAATAGGTCCTGTCTGCCAGTAACACCATCCTGTCACTCTATAAAGTGTTTCTAATAGGTCCTGTCTGCCGGTAACACCATCCTGTCACTTTATAAAGTGTTTCTAATAGGTCCTGTCTGCCAGTAACACCATCCTGTCACTCTATAAAGTGTTTCTAATAGGTCCTGTCTGCCAGTAACACCATCCTGTCACTCTATAAAGTGTTTCTAATAGGTCCTGTCTGCCAGTAACACCATCCTGTCACTCTATAAAGTGTTTCTAATAGGTCCTGTCTGCCGGTAACACCATCCTGTCACTTTATAAAGTGTTTCTAATAGGTCCTGTCTGCCAGTAACACCATCCTGTCACTCTATAAAGTGTTTCTAATAGGTCCTGTCTGCCAGTAACACCATCCTGTCACTCTATAAAGTGTTTCTAATAGGTCCTGTCTGCCAGTAACACCATCCTGTCACTCTATAAAGTGTATCTAATAGGTCCTGTCTGCTAGTAACACCATCCTGTTATTCAAAGTTTTTCTAATAGGTCCTGCCTGCCAGTAGCACAGTCCTGTCACTTTATAAAGTGTTTCTAATAGGTCCTGTCTGCCAGTAACACCATCCTGTCACTCAAAGTGTTTCTAATAGGTCCTATCTGCCAGTAACACCATCCTGTCACTCTATAAAGTGTTTCTAATAGGTCCTGTCTGCCAGTAACACCATCCTGTCACTCTATAAAGTGTTTCTAATAGGTCCTGTCTGCCAGTAACACCATCCTGTCACTCTATAAAGTGTTTCTAATAGGTCCTGTCTGCCGGTAACACCATCCTGTCACTTTATAAAGTGTTTCTAATAGGTCCTGTCTGCCAGTAACACCATCCTGTCACTCTATAAAGTGTTTCTAATAGGTCCTGTCTGCCAGTAACACCATCCTGTCACTCTATAAAGTGTTTCTAATAGGTCCTGTCTGCCAGTAACACCATCCTGTCACTCTATAAAGTGAATCTAATAGGTCCTGTCTGCCAGTAACACCATCCTGTTATTCAAAGTGTTTCTAATAGGTCCTGCCTGCCAGTAGCACAGTCCTGTCACTTTATAAAGTGTTTCTAATAGGTCCTGTCTGCCAGTAACACCATCCTGTCACTCAAAGTGTTTCTAATAGGTCCTATCTGCCAGTAACACCATCCTGTCACTCTATAAAGTGTTTCTAATAGGTCCTGTCTGCCAGTAACACCATCCTGTTATTCAAAGTGTTCCTAATAGATCCTGTCTGCCAGTAACACCATCCTGTCACTCTATAAAGTGTTTCTAATAGGTCCTGTCTGCCAGTAACACCATCCTGTCACTCTATAACGTGTTTCTAATAGGTCCTGTCTGCCAGTAACACCATCCTGTCACTCAAAGTGTTTCTAATAGGTCCTGTCTGCCAGTAACACCATCCTGTCACTCTATAAAGTGTTTCTAATAGGTCCTGTCTGCCAGTAACACCATCCTGTCACTCTATAAAGTGTTTCTAATAGGTCCTGTCTGCCGGTAACACCATCCTGTCACTTTATAAAGTGTTTCTAATAGGTCCTGTCTGCCAGTAACACCATCCTGTCACTCTATAAAGTGTTTCTAATAGGTCCTGTCTGCCAGTAACACCATCCTGTCACTCTATAAAGTGTTTCTAATAGGTCCTGTCTGCCAGTAACACCATCCTGTCACTCTATAAAGTGTATCTAATAGGTCCTGTCTGCCAGTAACACCATCCTGTTATTCAAAGTGTTTCTAATAGGTCCTGTCTGCCAGTAACACCATCCTGTCACTCTATAAAGTGTATCTAATAGGTCCTGTCTGCCAGTAACACCATCCTGTCATTCAAAGTGTTTCTAATAGGTCCTGTCTGCCAGTAGCACATCCTGTCACTCAATAAAGTGTTTCTAATAGGTCCTGTCTGTCAGTAACACCATCCTGTTATTCAAAGTGTTTCTAATAGGTCCTGTCTGCCAGTAACACCATCCTGTCACGCAAAGTGTTTCTAATAGGTCCTGCCTGCCAGTAGCACAGTCCTGTCACTCTATAAACTGTTTCTAATAGATCCTGTCTGCCAGTAACACCATCCTGTCACTCTATAAAGTGTTTCTAATAGGTCCTGTCTGCCAGTAACACATCCTGTCACTCTATAAAGTGTTTCTAATAGGTCCTGTCTGCCAGTAGCACAATCCTGTCACTCTATAAAGTGTTTCTAATAGGTCCTGTCTGCCAGTAACACCATCCTGTCACTCAAAGTGTTCCTAATAGATCCTGTCTGCCAGTAACACCATCCTGTCACTCAAAGTGTTCCTAATAGATCCTGTCTGCCAGTAACACCATCCTGTCACTCTATAAAGTGTTTCTAATAGGTCCTGTCTGCCAGTAACACATCCTGTCACTCTATAAAGTGTTTCTAATAGGTCCTGTCTGCCAGTAACACCATCCTGTCACTCTATAAAGTGTTTCTAATAGGTCCTGTCTGCCAGTAACACCATCCTGTCACTCTATAAAGTGTTTCTAATAGGTCCTGTCTGCCGGTAACACCATCCTGTCACTTTATAAAGTGTTTCTAATAGGTCCTGTCTGCCAGTAACACCATCCTGTCACTCTATAAAGTGTTTCTAATAGGTCCTGTCTGCCAGTAACACCATCCTGTCACTCTATAAAGTGTTTCTAATAGGTCCTGTCTGCCAGTAACACCATCCTGTCACTCTATAAAGTGTATCTAATAGGTCCTGTCTGCCAGTAACACCATCCTGTTATTCAAAGTGTTTCTAATAGGTCCTGCCTGCCAGTAGCACAGTCCTGTCACTTTATAAAGTGTTTCTAATAGGTCCTGTCTGCCAGTAACACCATCCTGTCACTCAAAGTGTTTCTAATAGGTCCTATCTGCCAGTAACACCATCCTGTCACTCTATAAAGTGTTTCTAATAGGTCCTGTCTGCCAGTAACACCATCCTGTTATTCAAAGTGTTCCTAATAGATCCTGTCTGCCAGTAACACCATCCTGTCACTCTATAAAGTGTTTCTAATAGGTCCTGTCTGCCAGTAACACCATCCTGTCACTCTATAACGTGTTTCTAATAGGTCCTGTCTGCCAGTAACACCATCCTGTCACTCAAAGTGTTTCTAATAGGTCCTGTCTGCCAGTAACACCATCCTGTCACTCTATAAAGTGTTTCTAATAGGTCCTGTCTGCCAGTAACACCATCCTGTCACTCTATAAAGTGTTTCTAATAGGTCCTGTCTGCCGGTAACACCATCCTGTCACTTTATAAAGTGTTTCTAATAGGTCCTGTCTGCCAGTAACACCATCCTGTCACTCTATAAAGTGTTTCTAATAGGTCCTGTCTGCCAGTAACACCATCCTGTCACTCTATAAAGTGTTTCTAATAGGTCCTGTCTGCCAGTAACACCATCCTGTCACTCTATAAAGTGTATCTAATAGGTCCTGTCTGCCAGTAACACCATCCTGTTATTCAAAGTGTTTCTAATAGGTCCTGTCTGCCAGTAACACCATCCTGTCACTCTATAAAGTGTATCTAATAGGTCCTGTCTGCCAGTAACACCATCCTGTCATTCAAAGTGTTTCTAATAGGTCCTGTCTGCCAGTAGCACATCCTGTCACTCAATAAAGTGTTTCTAATAGGTCCTGTCTGTCAGTAACACCATCATGTTATTCAAAGTGTTTCTAATAGGTCCTGTCTGCCAGTAACACCATCCTGTCACGCAAAGTGTTTCTAATAGGTCCTGCCTGCCAGTAGCACAGTCCTGTCACTCTATAAACTGTTTCTAATAGATCCTGTCTGCCAGTAACACCATCCTGTCACTCTATAAAGTGTTTCTAATAGGTCCTGTCTGCCAGTAACACATCCTGTCACTCAAAGTGTTTCTAATAGGTCCTATCTGCCAGTAACACCATCCTGTCACTCTATAAAGTGTTTCTAATAGGTCCTGTCTGCCAGTAGCACAATCCTGTCACTCTATAAAGTGTTTCTAATAGGTCCTGTCTGCCAGTAACACCATCCTGTCACTCAAAGTGTTCCTAATAGATCCTGTCTGCCAGTAACACCATCCTGTCACTCAAAGTGTTCCTAATAGATCCTGTCTGCCAGTAACACCATCCTGTCACTCTATAAAGTGTTTCTAATAGGTCCTGTCTGCCAGTAACACATCCTGTCACTCTATAAAGTGTTTCTAATAGGTCCTGTCTGCCAGTAACACCATCCTGTCACTCTATAAAGTGTTTCTAATAGGTCCTGTCTGCCAGTAACACCATCCTGTCACTCTATAACGTGTTTATAATAGGTCCTGTCTGCCAGTAACACCATCCTGTCACTCTATAAAGTGTTTCTAATAGGTCCTGTCTGCCAGTAACACCATCCTGTCACTTTATAAAGTGTTTCTAATAGGTCCTGTCTGCCAGTAACACCATCCTGTCACTCAAAGTGTTTCTAATAGGTCCTGTCTGCTAGTAGCACCATCCTGTCACTCTATAAAGTGTTTCTAATAGGTCCTGTCTGCCAGTAACACAATCCTGTCACTCTATAAAGTGTTTCTAATAGGTCCTGTCTGCCAGTAGCACATCCTGTCACTCAAAGTGTTCCTAATAGGTCCTGTCTGCCAGTAACACCATCCTGTCACTCTATAAAGTGTTTCTAATAGGTCCTGTCTGCCAGTAACACCATCCTGTCACTCTATAAAGTGTTTCTAATAGGTCCTGTCTGCCAGTAACACCATCCTGTCACTCTATAAAGTGTTTCTAATAGGTCCTGTCTGCCAGTAACACCATCCTGTCACTCTATAAAGTGTTTATAATAGGTCCTGTCTGCCAGTAACACCATCCTGTCACTCTATAAAGTGTTTCTAATAGGTCCTGTTTGCCAGTAACACCATCCTGTCACTCTATAAAGTGTTTCTAATAGGTCCTGTCTGCCAGTAACACCATCCTGTCACTCAAAGTGTTTCTAATAGGTCCTGTCTGCCAGTAACACCATCCTGTCACTCTATAAAGTGTTTCTAATAGGTCCTGTCTGCCAGTAACACCATCCTGTCACTCTATAAAGTGTATCGTCCTCTCCACTTTCATTTACAGAACATATTATGTTTTATGTCTTTGACGTTGAATGACATAAGGAGAAATCTCGTGCCAATCACGTAGGCTTTTCTAGAAATCTCTCTGTCATGCATTTCACTGTATCTACTCTCTTCTAGCGGTGTAAGAGTAGCCGTTGCCATTGTAGTTGTTCCTAAAGCCACTCTTGAAGTACAATGGAGTTGAATAGAAAAGGTTTCCTTATGATCAAAATCAATACATTTCAGTAGGCAACCCTTATCTGTCCTTGCAGTTTTTTCCCATCACTATTCAACTCTATGTTAACAATGGGTAACACTTTGTTTTAAGGGTCCATAATAAACCATTTATAAGGCATTTAAGGCATTTACAAACCATATGTTCACCATTTATTAATCATTACTCCCATAGTGTAACACTATTTTAGCCCCTTAAACACGTTTTTAACCCCTTAAACTTCATTTATCTCTGTGCAGTTGGATAAGGAACTGGAGGAGGTGACCATGCAGCTGCAGGACACCCCAGAGAAGACCCCGTACATCAAGCAGAACCACTACGGAGATGTCAACAACATCCTCAGCATACGCAACTTCACAGACGGCAAAGGTGACTGACCACTGCTGCTTTTGTTCACACTTCTACAGCATCACCTCCCACATATTTCTCACTCATTTAAACAGATACACACCTCTGCCAGCATGGACTGCTGCTGACGCACTCACTGTCTGCACATGATTCTCTCTGAAGAGTTGTACGCATCTGTCCAAGGTAAAACAGCTGTGCTCATCTCAGAGACAGGGATCAGCAAGCTTTTAATTGTTCCTCCAGTTTCTCGTCTGCTAATTATGATACAATACTACTATCGTCATGACAACTACACCTTAGTGCCTCTCTAGTAGTTCAGTACTACAGTATCCTGAACCTAAGTTTGTCGATTGCTCAATGATAAGCTTCTGTTCAGCATGCAGACTGACAGACAGAGATATAGAGAAATATAATGGGTCATTATATTCACCATGAGGATTCAGCCACGCCGTAGAGAACACCACCACATCCATATCTCTACCCCAGCCATCAGTATTCATGAGACTGGCTGGACTAAACGCATTTGGGCTGTGAATGAGTGGCTGTTATAAGAGTAGGACACAGTGTCAACAGTGATTACAATCACAAACAACTACAAGGAACACTCTCCGTAGGGCATGAATATTCATTAGCACATGGTTTGGACGTGCTGAAGGTAGAGTGGTGGGGTTGACTGACACAAGGACCACGGCATCCATATTAGGAATTCCATCCATTGTCAGGCCAGTTGAAATACATAGTTCTGTTAGTTGACAAGTTGGAGAGTTTCATCGGACAATTGAGGAACCTAAAATGGATGCCGTAAAGGATCTGGAAAGTAGTTACAGAGAGTTCAGAAGGCATGAATAATACTGTATGAGGTTATCTCTCAGGGCACAAGAGATAGTGGCCTTTTACAGTAAACTGCACTTTTGAAACCACTCCACCAACACTGTTTTCAGAGGTGGTTTATATATTCATTCATTTCCAAAAAGGATTATACTTTGAATTGCTCATATGCCGAATAAATCATTTACCACCGCAATCCAATCCATATGAATCCATTACGCTATGTTTAGACATGCGCTCCTGTATCCTCCTCTTCAGATGCACATTTAGGACACACAATGCCACGGTGTGATCGTCGAATCAGGTCAATCTTATGCTAAGAGGGGAAAATCTGGGTCAACTCTAGAGGAATAAATCGACACAAAAGGGGATCACTTCGAGGCTCTCCAGGTGGCGTTTGAAACACTGATGAGGCTGTTTACTTTGATACCAACCGTGTTCACACTCACCGTCTGTCTCCCACGGTGACGAGAGGCCAACACCAGAATCCTGTCAGTCTGTTTCCCCCCTGGTCTCTTTCTCACTCTCTCTCTCTCTCTGTGTGTCTCTCTCTCTCTCTCTCTCCCTTCCCCTCATCTCTCTCGCCTCTGACTCTCCATCTATCTGTCTGTCTCGCTTTCTCTCTCTCTCTGTCTGTCTCGCTTTCTCTCTCTATCTGTCTGTCTCACTTTCTCTCTCTATCTGTCTGTCTCACTTTCTCTCTCTATCTACAGTGGGGGAAAAAAGCATTTAGTCAGCCACCAATTGTGCAAGTTCTCCCACTTAAAAAGATGAGAGAGGCCTGTAATTTTCATCATAGGTACACGTCAACTATGACAGACAAAATGAGAAAAATAAATCCAGAAAATCACATTGTAGGATTTTTAATGAATTTATTTGCAAATTATGGTGGAAAATAAGTATTTGGTCAATAACAAACGTTTCTCAATACTTTGTTATATACCCTTTGTTGGCAATGACACAGGTCAAACGTTTTCTGTAAGTCTTCACAAGGTTTTCACACACTGTTGCTGGTATTTTGGCCCATTCCTCCATGCAGATCTCCTCTAGAGCAGTGATGTTTTGGGGCTGTCGCTGGGCAACACGGACTTTCAAAGATTTTCTATGGGGTTGAGATCTGGAGACTGGCTAGGCCACTCCAGGACTTTGAAATGCTTCTTACGAAGCCACTCCTTCGTTGCCCGGGCGGTGTGTTTGGGATCATTGTCATGCTGAAAGACCCAGCCACGTTTCATCTTCAATGCCCTTGCTGATGGAAGGAGGTTTTCACTCAAAATCTCACGATACATGGCCCCATTAATTATTTCCTTTACACGGATCAGTCGTCCTGGTCCCTTTGCAGAAAAACAGCCCCAAAGCATGATGTTTCCACCCCCATGCTTCACAGTAGGTATGGTGTTCTTTGGATGCAACTCAGCATTCTTTGTCCTCCAAACACAATGAGTTGAGTTTTTACCAAAAAGTTCTATTTTGGTTTCATCTGACCATATGACATTCTCCCAATCCTCTTCTGGATCATCCAAATGCACTCTAGCAAACTTCAGATGGGCCTGGACATGTACTGGCTTAAGCAGGGGGACACGTCTTGCACTGCAGGATTTGAGTCCCTGGCGGCGTAGTGTGTTTCTGATGGTAGGCTTTGTTACTTTGGTCCCAGCTCTCTGCAGGTCATTCACTAGGTCCCCCAGTGTGGTTCTGGGATTTTTGCTCACCGTTCTTGTGATCATTTTGACCCCACGGGGTGAGATCTTGCGTGGAGCCCCAGATCGAGGGAGATTATCAGTGGTCTTGTATGTCTTCCATTTCCTAATAATTGCTCCCACAGTTGATTTCTTCAAACCAAGCTGCTTACCTATTGCAGATTCAGTCTTCTCAGCCTGGTGCAGGTCTACAATTTTGTTTGTTTCTGGTGTCCTTTGACAGCTCTTTGGTCTTGGCCATAGTGGAGTTTGGAGTGTGACTGTTTGAGGTTGTGGACAGGTGTCTTTTATACTGATAACAAGTTAAAACAGGTGCCATTAATACAGGTAACGAGTGGAGGACAGAGGAGCCTCTTAAAGAAGATGTTACAGGTCTGTGAGAGCCAGAAATCTTGCTTGTTTGTAGGTGACCAAATACTTATTTTCCACCATAATTTGCAAATAAATTCATTTTAAAAAATCTGGAATTTTTTTTCTCATTTTGTCTGTCATAGTTGACGTGTACCTATGATGAAAATTACAGGCCTCTCTCATCTTTTTAAGTGGGAGAACTTGCACAATTGGTGGCTGACTAAATACTTTTTTTCCCCACTGTATCTGTCTGTCTCGCTTTCTCTCTCTCTATCTATCTGTCTGTCTCGCTTTCTCTCTCTCTATCTATCTGTCTGTCTGTCTCGCTTTCTCGCTTTCTCTCTCTATCTGTCTGTCTCACTTTATCTCTCTCTGTCTGTCTCACTTTATCTATCTGTCTGTCTGTCTCACTTTCTTTCTCTCTCTCTCTATCTGTCTCACTTTCTCTCTCTCTCTGCCTGTCTGTCTGTCTCACTTTCTCTCTCTATCTACAGTGAGGGAAAAGGTATTTGATCCCCTGCTGATTTTGTATGTTTGCCCACTGACAAAGAAATGATCAGTCTATAATTTTAATGGAATGTTTATTTGAACAGTGAGAGACAGAATAACAACAAATAAATCCAGAAAAATGCATGTCAGAAATGTTATAAATTGATTTGCATTTTAATGAGGCAAATAAGTATTTGACCCCCTCTCAATCAGAAAAATTTCTGGCTCCCAGGTGTCTTTTATACAGGTAACGAGCTGAGATTAGGAGCACACTCTTAAAGGGAGTGCTCCTAATCTCAGCTTGTTACCTGTATAAAAGACACCTGTCCACAGAAGCAATCAATCAATCAGATTCCAAACTCTCCACCATGACCAAGACCAAAGAGCTCTCCGAGGATGTCAGGGACAAGATTGTAGACCTACACAAGGCTGGAATGTGCTACAAGACCATCGCCAAGCAGTTTCGTGAGAAGGTGACAACAGTTGGTGCGATTGTTCACAAATGGAAGAAACACAAAAGAACTGTCAATCTCCCTCGGCCTGGGGCTCCATGCAAGATCTCACCTCGTGGAGTTGCAATGATCATGAGAACGGTGAGGAATCAGCCCAGAACTACACGGGAGGATCTTGTCAATGATCTCAAGGCAGCTGGGACCATAGTCACCAAGAAAACAATTGGTAACACACTACGCCGTGAAGGACTGAAATCCTGCAGCACCCGCAAGGTCCCCCTGCTCAAGAAAGCACATATACAGGGCCGTCTGAAGTTTGCCAATGAATATCTGAATAATTCAGAGGAGAACTGGGTGAAAGTGTTGTGGTCAGATGAGATCAAAATCGAGCTCAACTCGCTGTGTTTGTAGGAGGAGGAATGCTGCCTATGACCCCAAGAACACCATCCCCACCGTCAAACATGGAAGTGGAAACATTATGCTTTGGGGGTGTTTTTCTGCTAAGGGGACAGGACAACTTCACTGCATCAAAGGGACGATGGACGGGGCCATGTACCGTCAAATCTTGGGTGAGAACCTCCTTCCCTCAGCCAGGGCATTGAAAATGGGTCGTGGATGGGTATTCCAGCATGACAATGACCCAAAACACACGGCCAAGGCAACAAAGGAGTGGCTCAAGAAGAAGCACATTAAGGTCCTGGAGTGGCCTAGCCAGTCTCCAGACCTTAATCCCATAGAAAATCTGTGGAGGGAGCTGAAGGTTCGAGTTGCTAAACGTCAGCCTCAAAACCTTAATGACTTGGAGAAGATCTGCAAAGAGGAGTGGAACAAAATCCCTCCTGAGATGTGTGCAAACCTGGTGGCCAACTACAAGAAACGTCTGACCTCTGTGATTGCCAACAAGGGTTTTGCCACCAAGTACTAAGTCATGTTTTGCAGAGGGGTCAAATACTTATTTCCCTCATTAAAATGCAAATCAATTTATAACATTTTTGACATGCGTTTTTCTGTTCAAATAAACCTACCGTTAAAATTATAGACTGATCATGTCTTTGTCAGTGGGCAAACGTACAAAATCAGCAGGGGATCAAATATTTTTTATCCGTCACTGTATCTGTCTGTCTCACTTTCTCTCTCTATCTATCTGTCTGTCTCGCTTTCTCTCTCTCTCTATCTGTCTGTCTCGCTTTCTCTTGCTCTCTCTGTCTCTCCCTCAATGAAGCCTCTCTGATTGTGCTACCAGCAGAGCTCCATTTAGCATGTGTTGAACTCACAGAACAGAAGTGTTGTCTTTGTTTGCTGGTGCCTTTAAAGTAATGGCCAACAGATACTGTATCAGCGATGTAATGACCGACAGATACTGTATCAGCGGTGTAATGACCGACAGATACTGTATCAGTGATGTAATGCCCGACAGATAATGTATCAGTGATGTAATGCCCGACAGATACTGTATCAGCG
Organism: Coregonus lavaretus; assembly: GCF_964263955.1. Classification (NCBI taxonomy): domain Eukaryota; kingdom Metazoa; phylum Chordata; class Actinopteri; order Salmoniformes; family Salmonidae; genus Coregonus; species Coregonus lavaretus. The sequence goes on along the minus strand of NC_139990.1, from coordinate 4,326,983 downwards.
ATGTAATGACCGACAGATACTGTATCAGCGATGTAATGACCGACAGATACTGTATCAGTGATGTAATGACCGACAGATAATGTATCAGTGATGTAATGCCCGACAGATACTGTATCAGGCGATGTAATGACCGACAGATACTGTATCAGCGATGTAATGACCGACAGATACTGTATCAACGATGTAATGACCGACAGATACTGTATCAGCGATGTAATGACCGACAGATACTGTATCAGCGATGTAATGCCCGACAGATACTGTATCAGCGATGTAATGACCGACAGATACTGTATCAACGATGTAATGACCGACAGATACTGTATCAGTGATGTAATGACCGACAGATACTGTATCAGCGGTGTAATGACCGACAGATACTGTATCAGTGACTTGACGCTGTTACAGACAAATTAAGATCCTAGAATCTTCAGCCAATCATTTTCATACTTAGCATTTGTTTTGAGAGAGTGCTTGACATGCATTTTGTAAATGCTATCTATTAGTATTAGTATGACTGATGGCATGACATTCTTCAGTGTCCTTAGCTTCTCAGGTGTTGTGATCTGAACCAAGCATAGGGGACATACACAGTAGGTGCGTCCCAAATGGCACACTATTCCCTATATAGTGCAATACTTTTGCCCAGAGCCCTATTGGAATCCTATCGGGTCCTGGTCTAAGGTAGTGCACTACACTGAGTGTACAAAATATACCAATATTGAGTTGCACCTCACCCTTTTTGCCCTCGGAACAGCCTCAATTCGTCGGGGCATGGACTCCACAAAGTGTCAAAAGCGTTCCACAGGGATGCTGGCCATGTTGACTTCAATTCTTCCCACAGTTGTGTAAAGTTAGCTGGATGTCCTTTGGGTGGTGGACCATTCTTGATACACACGGGAAACATCAACGTTGCTGGGTTTGACACAAACCGGTGCGCCTGGCACCAACTACCATACCCTGTTCAAAGACACTTAAATATTGTGTCTTGCCCATTCACCCTCTGAATGGCACACATACACAATCCATGTCTCATTTGTCTCAAGGCTTAAAAATCATTATTTAACCTGTCTCCTCACCTTCATTAACACTGATTGAAGCGGATTTAACAAGTGACATCAATAAGGGATCATAGCTTTCACCTGGATTCACCTGGTCAGTCTATGTCATGGAAAGAGCAGGTGTTCGTAATGTTTTGTCCACTGTTCTATAGAGAATAAGGAGGTATATTGTGGCGTAGTGTGACAGCCCATATGGTGACTGATCCTGTTTGCTGTGTCATCTCTCCGTGTCTCTGCAGAGGGGGAGAAATCAATACTGAAGAATCATCTTGAGCAGAAGCCTCAGGCCCAGTGGGGCTCCATGGATCCTTCCAGAATAAACAGAGGTCCCCTGGAGGATATCAACTCACCTGAACAGTGAGTTCTCCCTTTTTTCTTCGTACTGTTGTCTTTTTCTGCAGACTAGACATCAGATGTATTACTACCACCGCCATCACTGCATGCTGGTTGCTCTGGCAACCAGCTCTGTGAAAGATGGACCAATATAACATCCCAATCATCTTTCTTCAGACACACCCACACACACACACTCTCTCTCCCCCTCCCACACACACATATCACCGGCAGAGCACAGCTGACTGCATATTGTCCCAACTCTTAAAACGTGGCGGTCCAGAACACTCATAACACATTCAGATGACAAATAAAGAGCTACCTTCACTTATTATTCATGAGCAGGCCGGGGCATGTCGACTTCATCAGAGAGGAAAAAAAGAGTTTAATGCATCATTGAGAGCCTCCTCCTCTTCTCCCCCGTCCTTCCAAGCTCTCCTC
>NC_139990.1:4291481-4324948 GCF_964263955.1 Coregonus lavaretus | reverse complement strand
CACACCACATGAATGTTTGGATCAGAGAGAGAGAGAGAGAGAGAGAGAGAGGAGAGAGAGAAGAGAGAGAGAGAGAGAGGAGAGAGAGAGAGAGAGAGAGAGAGAAGGGAGCGAGGGAGTAAGGGGGGAGGGAGTAAGAGAGAGAGAGAGAGAGGGAGAGGGGGGAGGGAGCGAGGGAGTAAGAGAGAGAGAGAGAGAGGGGGAGGGAGAGAGAGAGAGAGAGAGAGAGTAAAGAGAGAGGGGAGGGAGTAAGAGAGAGAGAGGAGAGGGGGGGAGGGAGTAAGAGAGAGAGAGAGAGAGAGAGAGAGAGAGAGATGGGAGCGAGGGAGTAAGAGAGAGAGAGAGAGAGAGGGGGGGGAGTAAGAGAGAGAGAGAGAGAGAGAGAGAGGGGGGAGGGAGCGAGGGAGTAAGAGAGAGAGAGAGAGGGGGGAGGGAGTAAGAGAGAGAGAGAGAGAGACAGACAGACAGACAGAGAGAGACAGAGAGACAGACAGACAGACAGACAGAGAGAGACAGAGAGAGACAGAGAGACAAAGTGATTCCAGAATAAAGCCATCACCTACAGTGAGATGAACCTGGAGAAGAGTCCCCTAAGCAAGCTGGTCCTGGGGCTCTGTTCACAAACAGACCCCACAGAGCCCCAAGACAGCACCACAATAAGACCCAACCAAATAATGAAAAAATAAAAATATATGTACTTGACACATTGGAAAGAATTTACCAAAAAACTGAGCAAACTGGCAGAATACCTGACCACTGTGACTGACCCACAATTAAGGAAAGCTTTGACTATGTACAGACTCAGTGAGCATGGCCTTGCTATTGAGAAAGGCCGCTGTAGGCAGACCTGGCTCTCAAGAGAAGACAGGCTATGTGCACACTGCCCACAAAATGAGGTGGAAACTGAGCTGCACATCCTAACCTCCTGCCAAATGCATAACCATATTTGAGACGCACATTTCCTTCAGATTGCACATACCCACAAAGAATTTGAAAAAAAACAAATCCAATTTTGATAAACTACCATATCTTTTGGGTGAAATACCACAGTGTGCCATCACAGCAGCAAGATTTGTGTCCTGTTGCCACAAGAAAAGGGCAACCAGTGAAGAACAAACACCATTGTAAATACAACCCATATTTATGTTTATTTATTTTCCCTTTTATACTTTAACTATTTGCACATCATTACAACACTGTATATAGCCATAAAATGTCTCTATTCTTTTGGAACTTTTGTGAGTTTAATATTTACTGTTAATTTTATATTGTTTATTTCACTTTTGTTTATTATCTATTTCACTTGCTTTGGCAATGTTAACATATGTTTCCCATGCCAATAAAGCCCTTTGAATTGAATTGAGAGAGAGAGAGAGCTCTGTTTCAGATAAGAGCCTGGCAAATACATTTACATTTACATTTTAGTCATTTAGCAGACGCTCTTATCCAGAGCGACTTACAGGAGCAATTTGGGTTAAGTGCCTTGCTCAAGGGCACATTAACGTCATTTAGCAGGCGCTCTTAGCCAGAGCGACTCACAAATTGGTGCGTTCACCCTATAGCCAGTGGGATAACCACTTTACAATTTGGGGGGGGGGGGGGGGGGGGTAGAAGGATTACTTTATCCTATCCCAGGTATTCCTTAAAGAGGTGGGGTTTCAAATGTCTCCGGAAGGTGGTGAGTGACTCCGCTGTCCTGGCGTCGTGAGGGAGCTTGTTCCACCATTGGGGTGCCAGAGCAGCGAACAGTTTTGACTGGGCTGAGCGGGAACTATGCTTCCGCAGAGGAAGGGGAGCCAGCAGGCCAGAGGTGGATGAACGCAATGCCCTCGTTTGGGTGTAGGGACTGATCAGAGCCTGAAGGTACAGAGGTGCCGTTCCCCTCACTGCTCCATAGGCAAGCACCATGGTCTTGTAGCGGATGCGAGCTTCAACTGGAAGCCAGTGGAGTGTGCGGAGGAGGGGGTGACGTGAGAGAACTTGGGAAGGTTGAACACCAGACGGGCTGCGGCATTCTGGATGAGTTGTAGGGGTTTAATGGCACAGGCAGGGAGGCCAGCCAACAGCGAGTTGCAGTAGTCCAGCCGGGAGATGACAAGTGCCTGGATTAGGACCTGTGCCGCTTCCTGTGTAAGGCAGGGTCGTACTCTCCGAATGTTGTAGAGCATGAACCTGCAGGAGCGGGTCACCGCCTTGATGTTGGCGGAGAACGACAGGGTGTTGTCCAGGGTCACGCCTAGGCTCTTTGCACTCTGGGAGGAGGACACAGTGGAGTTGTCAACCGTGATGGCGAGATCATGGAACGGGCAGTCCTTCCCCGGGAGGAAGAGCAGCTCCGTCTTGCCAGGGTTCAGCTTGAGGTGGTGATCCGTCATCCATACTGATATGTCTGCCAGACATGCAGAGATGCGATTCGCCACCTGGTTATCAGAAGGGGGAAAGGAGAAGATTAGTTGTGTATCGTCAGCGTAGCAATGATAGGAAAGGCCATGTGAGGATATGACAGAGCCAAGTGACTTGGTGTATAGGGAGAAAAGGAGAGGGCCTAGAACTGAGCCCTGGGGGACACCAGTGGTGAGAGCACGTGGTGCGGAGACAGCTTCTCGCCACGCCACTTGGTAGGAGCGACCGGTCAGGTAGGACGCAATCCAGGAGTGAGCCGCGCCGGAGATGCCCAGCTCGGAGAGGGTGGAGAGGAGGATCTGATGGTTCACAGTATCAAAGGCAGCAGACAGGTCTAGAAGGACAAGAGCAGAGGAGAGAGAGTTAGCTTTAGCAGTGCGGAGAGTCTCCGTGACACAGAGAAGAGCAGTCTCAGTTGAATGACCAGTCCTGAAACCTGATTGGTTTGGATCAAGAAGGTCATTCTGAGAGAGATAGCAAGAGAGTTGGCTAAAGACGGCACGCTCAATAGTTTTGGAAAGAAAAGAAAGAAGGGATACTGGTCTGTAGTTGTTGACATCAGTGGGGTCGAGTGTTGGTTTTTTGAGAAGGGGAGCAACTCTCGCTCTCTTGAAGACGGAAGGGACATGGCCAGCGGTCAAGGATGAGTTGATCAGCGAGGTGAGGTAGGGGAGAAGGTCACCGGAGATGGTCTGGAGAAGGGAGGAGGGGATGGGGTCAAGCGGGCAGGTTGTTGGGCGGCCTGCAGTCACAAGTCGCAGGATTTTATCTGGAGAGAGAGGGGAGAAAGAAGTCAAAGCATAGGGTAGGGCAGTGTGAGCAGGACCAGCAGTGTCATTAGACTTAACAAACGAGGATCGGATGTCGTCAACCTTCTTTTCAAAGTGGTTGACGAAGTCATCCACAGAGAGAGAGGAGGGGGGGGGGGGGGGGGGGGGTAGGATTCAGGAGGGAGGAAAATGTGGCAAAGAGCTTCCTAGGGTTAGAGGCAGATGCTTGGAATTTAGAGTGGTAGAAGGTGGCCTTAGCAGCAGAAACAGATGAAGAAAATGTAGAGAGGAGGGAGTGAAAAGATGCCAGGTCGGCAGGGAGTTTAGTTTTCTTCCATTTCCGCTCCGCTGCCCGGAGCTCTGTTCTGTGAGCTCGCAATGAGTCATCAAGCCACGGAGCTGGAGGGGAGGACCGAGCCGGCCGGGAGGATAGGGGACACAGAGAGTCAAAGGATGCAGAAAGGGAGGAGAGGAGGGTTGAGGAGGCAGAATCAGGAGATTGGAGGGAGAAGGATTGAGCAGAGGGAAGAGATGATAGGATGGAAGAGGAGAGAGTAGTGGGAGAGAGAGAGCGAAGGTTGCGGCGGCGCATTACCATCTGTGTAGGGGCAGAGTGAGTAGTGTGGGAGGAGAGCGAGAGAGAAAAGGAAACAAAGTAGTGGTCGGAGACATGGAGGGGAGTTGCAGTGAGATTAGTAGAGGAGCAGCATCTAGTGAAGATGAGGTCAAGCGTATTGCCTGCCTTGTGAGTAGGGGGGGACGGTGAGAGGGTGAGGTCAAAAGAGGAGAGGAGTGGAAAGAAGGAGGCAGAGAGAAATGAGTCAAATGTGGACATAGGGAGGTTGAAATCCCCCAAAACTGTGAGGGGTGAGCCATCCTCAGGGAAGGAACTTATCAAGGCGTCAAGCTCATTGATGAACTCTCCAAGGGAACCTGGAGGGCGATAGATGACAAGGATATTAAGCTTAAATGGGCTAGTGACTGTGACAGCATGGAATTCAAATGAGGAGATAGACAGATGGGTTAGGGGAAAAATTGAGAATGTCCACTTGGGAGAGATGAGGATTCCTGTACCACCACCCCTCTGACCAGATGCTCTCGGGGTATGCGAGAACACATGGTCAGACGAGGAGAGAGCAGTAGGAGTAGCAGTGTTTTCAGTGGTGATCCATGTTTCCGTCAGCGCCAGGAAGTCGAGGGACTGGAGGTTGGCATAGGCTGGGATGAAGTCAGCTTTGTTGGCAGCAGAACGGCAGTTCCAGAGGCTGCCTGCGACCTGGAACTCCAGGTGTGGGGTGCGTGCAGGGACCACCAGGTTAGAGAGGCAGCAGCCACGCGGTGTGGTGCGTTTGTGTAGCCTGTGCAGAGAGGAGAGAACAGGGATAGGCAGAGGCATAGTTGACAGGCTGTAGCAAATGGCTACAAAAATGCAGAGGAGATCGGAATGAAATGAGCTAAGCATCTGGGAGAGGAGAGAGCAGGGCCTCCCTCACCAAAAACTTCTACCTCAGAAACTAAAATTGTTTCACTGAACCACCCGAACAAAAACTCTCCCAACTTCCACCTTTAGAAATCAGAATTGTTGTGAACCACAGCGGTTCAAATAGAGCCAATCAAAACACCTCATCACCTTCTCTTGGCAAGACATCCTCATGTACCGTATGACCTTCCTTTCCAATCTCCACTACCTTCTCCAAGAGGACAAAAAGTATTCTGATACCATCAATAGTGTACAACTAATACTCTGTTAGGAGGATCGCAAAATGTATTGACACGCAATGGAGTAGGTGTATGGAGAAGTTGCCCCTGGACGCTGACCTGGGGTCAGTTTGGCATTTTCCCTACTAATGGTTACGGTTAGGATTCGGGGAGGAGAAGCTGATCCTAGATCTGTCCTTAGGGGAAAATGTATTGCTGACCCAATACAGTACATTATCATTAGACTAGTACAGTACACGTGTTCTTTCATCAAAAAACATGTACAACAACCTGAGACAATTCACTGGTCATATTTAGAAAGTTCTCAGAATTGAAAGACTTCTTTGAGGGTCCAGCTAGTCAATGAGGAGGACATGTTTTTTTCTATCTTTACATAACTACCATTTGGTTACGTAATCGGCTTGAAAAGCGATGGCTCTAGCAGAGAGGTGCGGTGTGAGCTGTCACACCAGGCAGAAGCATGACATTTTATTTTTGTCAGAAGATCTCCAAAGCACGGAGTGTTAGTGGATTATGGGTTAGTGGAGAGGAGTGGAGTGGAGAGGAGTGGGATGTAGTGTATGTATGGACAGTGATGCTGGAGAGGGGTGGGGTGGTAGCAGTAGACTCCCAGCCTCTGGTGTGTTACTGTGGGGGGTGAAGGGGGAGGTGGGGGGTGAGAGGACCAGGGAGGCTCTCTGGTGTGTTACTGTGGGGGGTGAAGGGGGAGGTGGGGGGTGAGAGGACCAGGGAGGCTCTCTGGTGTGTTACTGTGGGGGGTGAAGGGGGAGGTGGGGGGTGAGAGGACCAGGGAGGCTCTCTGGTGTGTTACTGTGGGGGTGAAGGGGGAGGTGGGGGGTGAGAGGACCAGGGAGGCTCTCTGGTGTGTTACTGTGGGGGTGAAGGGGGAGGTGGGGGGTGAGAGGACCAGGGAGGCTCTCTGGTGTGTTACTGTGGGGGTGAAGGGGGAGGTGGGGGGTGAGAGGACCAGGGAGGCTCTCTGGTGTGTTACTGTGGGGGTGAAGGGGGAGGTGGGGGGTGAGAGGACCAGGGAGGCTCTCTGGTGTGTTTTTCATGTTGGGGGGGTAGAGGAGGAGGGGGGTGAGGGGACCAGGGAGGCTCTCTGACTGCGTTGTGACCCTGTTAGAGTATTTTAACTACAGTGTACAGTCATCCAGCCCCTTTGCTTCAGTAATCACAAGTGCTGGTGTACAAAAAGCTGTTTGAATTATTGAGAGTGAAACAGCACATACAGAAGCTGGCTGGATGTAAATAGTCCTGTATGTACAGTGTGTTCGCAATGTAGCACCACATAGATTTAGAAAGACTGTCGAGGGTTTAACACTTTGACAGCACACATGGGACATTTACTCCTTCAATTGAAACCTTTATTTAGCCAGGTGAATATAATGATGTTTAATGATGCTTAACATGCTATACCATTCATCACCCTGGCTCTCTCTCTCTTTCTCTCTGTCCACAGCATACAGCGCAGGCTGTCGTTGCAGCTGCCAATCCTGCACCATGCCTACCTACCCTCCATAGGGGGAGTGGATGCCAGCTGTACCAGCCCCAACGCCAGCCCCGGCTCTAGCCCACGGCACAGACACATGCCCCCGTCCTACCGGGTCATGGTCTCAGGCCTGTGAGCATCAGTCCCCCCTGGCACTTCCAAGAAAGGACATCCGCGTTTTAAAAACAACAAGCAGACCCTGGCTGAGGCCGTCAGCAACAGTGGAATAATATGTTCGTTTCACTCCTCATGCCATGGTCTCTAGAACCATGGGTCGGGAAGGGGAGAGGGCACAGGAGGACCTTACAAATGACACACGATCCAGAGCAACAACCTCCTTCGGTCTTACCCCCCCCCACACCACCCCAGCAGCAGAGGACCAGACCAGACCAGACCTGACCTGACCAGACCAGAACTGTAGCGGATCTGCTTCAAAGGGTTTTTATGTTGTTGTTGTTTTTCTTTTGTCATACACTGGACTATGTGTGTGCCTGTCAAAACGTGAGCATTTCGCTACATCAATGCCTGGAAGGCGTTACTATAGGAACAAAGGAGTTCCAGACCAAACTGACGTAGGATTCATCAAAATTCACCATGGTGAACAAGCATGTAAATAGCATACTTTCTGACTTTGACGTACCGTAAGCTTTGAGTATGCTGTGAATGAACATATGGGGGGGATGGGGGGTCTGTATCGGGGTAGGAGGTCCTGAAAAACTAATGAAAACATAAAAACTGGCCTGCTACAAAGCAAAATGTAAGACAAATTGGTTTGTGTAATATTACTGCATCATTTTAGTGTGTTAATTGTGTTAAATGGATTGGCTCATGGCAAGAAGTAAGATTACTGTAATTTCTGTGACCAGCAAAATGTCGAAAGACACCACGGGCCAATTCTTTTAACTTGGAGTAATATGCACACAGCTTATATTCCACTTTGATACATTTGCACCCATTAATTTTTCTTAAAGAATATGCTATCTCTTTGCATAGGCCTTTAATGTGTTTCAACTTGCCTAGTTTAATTTGCCTCAACCAAGAATGAAATACTACAGTACAATGCCTTTAGAAGGCAACAGAACCAAACAGGACAGATTTCCAGGAAACAATGAGAACAGTAATGACTCTCCATGTTCACTATGTGTTGACACACCTACTACACACACACATCAAGAGACACACCTATAGGGAAACGGAAGTGCACACCGTATCCTAGTGATGTTACGTGTCCAGACGAGGCCTCGCAAAACAGGTCTTCCATTACCACTGGTTGGTCTTCGCCCCATCACTGTAAATGGTCCAGAAACTGTGATGTCACTCTGTTAATCTGGCTGTAGTGAGGATAAAGGAGCATCTTTCTAATGACCATAAGTTTTCATAAGTCGATGAAATAGGCACATGGTCAGGCAGCATCAAAAGTGGTGAGAAACTGAGATCAAAGAGTTGGACAAGGTTCTGTTGACAAGACAAACATTCAGATCGTGATGAGGATGTGGGTTTGCCATTTTGGTTTCATTAGTAGTTTTGAAACGGTGAAATTAAGTCACTTTTAAGCTCTTTAAATTAGTTAATCTAAATTTAAATGACCAAAATGGCAAGTGGAAGATACATGTGAGCCGTATGTGAACCCTATCCAGATGTGGCTTGAGCCGAAATGGCGCCGATGGAGACCACAACAATGGAACCACAGACTGGGAGAGAAGCACCTCTAAATCACATGGCACTTAGCAACAGTGGAACATACATCAGAGTTGCTATTGAAATGTATTTCTGTGCAGTTGGCCCAAAGGTCATTTCTTGGAGTAAAAAGGGCCGTAGACATAGCTAGCTATCGTCATTTTCTTTGTACAACTGTTGTCACAAGAACAAGAAAAACACAAAGTGGACGATATCCACCAAAAAAAGCTACGTATCATCATCAGAAGTCTAAACAGATTTGTTTCAGCATATGTTTCACCATTGGTGTCTTGGTTCTAGTTTTTAAAAGGTGTTTGTTGAGCTCTGTGCTTGTAGTCGTATCCTGTACCCTGCAGGAACCAGAGTATACACCAGGCCAAGTAGGTAGTGGCGGTGGTGTGGGCCAGGCTAAACTAACTCAACAAGCATCTGTAACGCATCTGTAAATTGTACAAGCTGTCATGACTTCTTTGCCATTCAACACTCCAACACCTGGAACATACAGGGTGAGATAGATCACTTGGGGACAACTCACTACAGAGAGTGGGCTGCTCTGTGAGCTGGGCCTGGCGTCTGAATGCTGATGAAGCCTATTGGAGGACAAGGAATGGTTGGGAAGGAGCAGGTTGGAGACAGTACTGCTATTGGACACATCCAGGTGTGATTTCCTGTCTGAGCTCCTCTCCCTAGCCTGGAGCCAATGGGGGCTGCCCAGAGCAGCAACACAGCAGCACAGACCTCCATGAAGGGAAAAGGCTTCTTTCTCCTCCATCTTTGCCCACCAGAGAAACACACGGTCACTTATGAGTGAGTGAGACACTGGGGTTGGTTGTTCCTTCAGAAAAAAAAAGACACATTTTATATATTACATTATATGTGATTGTGTAACATTTGCTGATACCCTGATGGTGTCGATGTATGTATGGAATATTTGGTATTTGGCTTTCTCAAGATGGCATGAAATAAAATGTATAATTCACATAGGAGTTACCGTTTTTTACGACTGTCGTGACAAATCCACTCTGTTGTTCCTTCTCACTCAAGACAGTTTCTTTTTTATTTCCTGTAAAAACTTTGCTTTTATTTCTGCCAACCTGTTGTTCAGCAGTCCAGTCACATTCTTTAAGAGTACATCATCAAGCAGTCAATGTCAAAGCCAAGATTCTCAGTGAGAAATCCCCCCACACAATATAATGTAAACTACATTACACATGCTGCAAGATGCTGAGGGCAATAAAAGCGTATAACACGTAATAGCCGTGGCTAGCTAAATCAGAATGAACCTATAGAATGGTCAATAACACATCATTCAAACATGTTCTTTTCCCAGCATTCATGGAACCTGACAGTCACTATTTATTGTTCTTACAAAATGCCAAATGCTGTTTATTTACATTTTACATTTTAGTCATTTAGCAGACGCTCTTATCCAGAGCGACTTACAGTTAGTGAGTGCATACATTTATCAGGTACTGTTACTTTTATTTGCTATGTGCCCTAATTTTCTATTATTAATGTAAACATTTTCTCAACGTCTACAAAAATAGTTGGTAGTTAAAGGGCTCATAATAACTGGTAATAAACTGCTTATTCATGCTAACGTTCTTTATTAGCCAGGGGTACTCTGTTCTTCGGTTTCTTTCAATTTAAAGGTCAAAAACATGTGTATATATATATATATATATATATATATATATTCATATATTTGTATATATCGTCATCAGGGTTTCTGGAAAATCTATGTTACAAAATATAAGAAGTATATATAAAGTGGTAAAAATAAACTTCATTCTGTTACTGTTTTTGTCAATTTAATATGTGGTATTCCATACACACATTGTAGAATTTAAGTTCAATTTAATAACCTTATGTTAAATGCGAAATATATGTATGAGAAGGGCAATAACTTGTTTGATTATTCCAGAAAGATACAGAACTATATATACCAATCTTGACGTTCTAAACATTGATTTTTCATAAGAAACCTTGACATTCACAACGGCCACGATGATACTTGGAACTCATTGGAAACATTTTTATTTACAGTATCTGTAACCATGGTATGTACAGTTGAGATAGATATGAAAACTTGTATAAAATAAGTATCACACTGGAATACAAGAACATCAGTTGTTATGGGGGGTTTTGAACAGCATTCTTCTATAAACGTCTGACTGTTATGGACAGCCTTTACTTTTCACATCATCCTTAAATAAAGTGAGACTGAAAATAACTTCATAAAAGTTTTGTTTTGATCTATTCAAAAAGCCTAATAGGTTAAAGAACTTCAGAGATAGTTTCAGTCTGCCCGTATTCAGAGGCCTATTTATGTACTGTTGTCTACCCTTAGGCTAGTGCTCTTTACATATAGCTTTTCAAGAAATAGGAAGTCAAGTAAAGCACAGTTAATGTTTTTGCTATTATGATCTCAGTTATCTTCATCATAACGGCAATTAAAACAACTGTTTTATCCACAAGGCAAGGTTGTTGAAGGCCTCGATTCAATCAGATTGAGCGTTAAGCTGCGTTGGCCGACATCCGCATAGCAGATGTTTTAGAGGTGTAACTGTGGTACGAGCTGTCAAATCGGTGAGCGGCTGCTCTCGTGTATCACCAATCACTCCCTTACTATCCCTACCGCGTTAGAAGTTCATAACGGCGGTAGAAAGTGTAGGCTCTGTTGATGATCGAAATAATGACAGTCTAATGCATGTTTTCATGTTCATTTGGATGGGGGGTTTTATAGCCCAATTGAGGTGTAGTTAACAGAATATTACGCATTTGAGTGTTTGAACTTCTAACACGGCTGCATGGGCTTTGTCTGATATAAAGTCGGGTGTGGTTTAGTTGCGTCCAATGGCAGTGTCCGTGATAAGGTGACTTGTGGATTTGACAGCTCTAACACAGTTCCACCTCCAACACCGCCAAAACAACCGCTATAGGGATGTCAGCTAGCGCAGATCTGATATAATCTAGCCCTAATAATTAATGAGCTACTTTGCTTTATCACCTCAGAACCCTTCCTGAAGGAGTACAAATTAATGGATGACCACAAAGAATGGAGTGCAATTATTTGCTGTCGAAAAGCACTGTGGGTAAAAATGGCAGTCATGATTCTACAGTAGTCTGGACCTTTGATGTATTTTTACTTGCACAAACAGGGCTTTTAAAATGATTGTGTCTCTTACGTACAGTAAATCACAGAAAAATGTTGTTTATTTCCTTTTCTTGTAGTTTATTTTCAGATGCATGGGATTATTAGATTTTTCAATAAAACAACTGCAAATAATCTGTTGATTAATACATTGTTGCAGTGATTACATTTTTATTTCCTTCACTGATCATCATAAAGAAGAAAATAAATTGTGCAAAACCAAAAATTGCCTGAATGTGTTAGGCCTAAAGCCTACTAAACTATAGCCAGCTATGTTGTACGGGGTAAAATGGAATCAGGCATAAACAGACGGGGTCGCAGCACATGAGCTCAGCTGTCTACAATCCATACACATTACACAGAGAGCCAGGAAGGCCAATACATTAGTAATGAAAAGATCCGCGTGCAGAAGTTGATAAATAATACAACTGTCAAGGCCCAGTGGCAAACAGGATGTGGAATGTGTGTGGAGTCCTGTGTCAGAGAGAGAGAGGCCATTCCATCATGCTCTCAAATATTGACCATGTCAGTGCTAGACAGAGGGCTCAGAGGCCCAGAACAGTCCTCTGTGGGAGGTAGGACTAACATGCTGACCAGACCGCACGCGCGTGTACATCAGTGTGCGGATGTAGATTATTTCGTCCCACACCAGACGCGATCAAAACACGCAGGTTGAAATATCAAAACGAACTCTGAACCAACTATATTAACTTGGGGACAGGTCGAAAAGCATTAAACATTTATGGCAATTTAGCTAGCTAGCTTGCTGTTGCTAGCTAATTTGTCCTGGGATATAAACATTGGGTTGTTATTTTACCAGAAATGCACAAAGTCCTCTACTCTGACAATTAATCCACAGATAAAAGTGTACCGAGTTTTTTTCTAGTAAACTCTCCTCCTTCAGGCTTCTTCTTCTTCTTTGGACTTCATATTGCGGTTGGCAACAAACTTTAAAAGTAGCATTACCACCACCAACTGGACTGGAGTGTCTTTCAATCGCCCACGTGGGTATATGCTTCTAAAAACCAATGAGGAGATGGGAGAGGTGGGACTTGCAGCGCGTCGAGCGTCACAAATAGAAACAAGTTCTATTTTAGCACTTGGCCACGCAGACGCTTGCTAACGCGCGCGAGCAGTGTGGGTGCAATGATTGAATAACATGTATGTGTACATTTATTTTGCAAAGCTCGCGCACGCGACGTGTCTGGTCTGGTCAGCATGTGAGGCCACAGCAAGACAACCTCAAGGCCTGCTGCACTGTACCTATGGACCGCTGCAAGCCAATATGGTATTATGTCATAATCAATTTTCTGTTCAGAGTCGTTTACACAGCCAGCCCAATTCTGATCTTGTTTTCACTTGACCAATTAGATCAGCTCTGAAAAAGATCTGATGTGAAAAGATCTGATGTGATTGGTCAAAAGACCAATCAGTGAGAAAAAAAATATCTGAATTGGGCTGCCTGTGTAAACACAGCCAAAGTGATCCACTGATTCAAAGGATACTGTATACATATTGCAAATCGACTGTGGGAAAAGGTTTCTGAGCCCAGCTGGCATTGCCCAGTTCTACCACTACTGCTGGTGTTGTGGAAGATATACCGTTTAGGTTACTGTATATGACTGGTGTGGAGGGGATAGGGGGTGCTACTGTGCTCTGGAGAGATGTGTTTAACCTGAACAGTCTCGGTAAAGGTCAGGCTGTATAAAGGGAAGATTGAGGGCTAATTAAGTTGACCTGAGTGAGAATACAATGACATCAGGCATGTATACGTGGCAGGTCATCACGTGGTTTTTCCAGGTGTGGTAGGCCCAATCTGGAAAACAATTGTGGTTATCCAATAGGCTACTGTGTGCTAGTCTAGGTACTACCTAGAGTACAGGTACAGCATCCCTACACATGAATGTTGTGAAATTATAGTTATAAAATGTGTAGTACTACTACCACTGCCATATCTTACCATCGTGAATCACCTGTGGAAAGATGGAAAAATAATAATCAGAATAATTTGTATGGGATATGACGGTCTTTAAATGTACAGTACCAGTCAAAAACTTGGACACACCTACTCATTCAAGGGTTTTAATTTATTTTTTACAATTGTTTTATATTGTAGAATAATAGTAAAGACATCAAAACTATGAAATAACACATATGGAATCATGTAGTAACCAAAAAAGTGTTCAACAAATCAAAATATATTTTATATTTGAGATTCTTCAAATAGCCACCCTTTGCCTTGATGACAGCTTTGCACACTCTTGGCATTTTCTCAACCAGCTTCACCTGGAATGCTTTTCCAACAGCCTTGAAGTAGTTCCCACATATGCTGAGCACTTGTTGGCTGCTTTTCCTTCACTCTGCCTTCCGACTCATCCCAAACCATCTCAATTGGGTTGAGGTCGGGTGATTGTGGAGGCCAGGTCATCTCACGCAGCACTCCATCACTCTCCTTCTTGGTAATATAGCCCTTATACAGCCTAGAGGTGTGTTGGTTCATTGTCCTGTTGAAAAACAAATGATAGTCCCACTAAGCCCAAACCAAATGGGATGGTGTATCGCTGCAGAATGCTATGGTAGCCATGCTGGTTAAGTGTGCCTTGAATTCTAAATAAATCACAGACAGTGTCACCAGGAAAGCACCCCCACACCATAACACCTCCTCCTCCATGCTTTAAAGTGGGAACTACACATGCGGAGATCATCCGTTCACCCACACCGCGTCTCACAAAAACAAGGTGGTTTGAACTAAAAATCTGACATTTGGACTCCAGACCCAAATGGCACCCTATTCCCTATTAGTACACTACTTTTGACCAGAGCCCAATGTGCTCTGCTCAAAAGTAGTGCACTAAGTAGGGAATAGGGTGCCATTTGGGACGCTACCACAGATTTCCTCTGGTTCTCTACTTGAGAATGAGAATTGTACCCTATTCAACCCTAGTACTCTGCTGTATCAAGCATAAGAGAAGGGCAGGGTATCTACTGCTAAGTTGTAGTATATATGAAGTAAATTGTATGGTATATCAACATCAACAGTATGCTATTACATTTTGCTACAGTGGGATGGAAATTGCCAAAGTAATGCACTCATCATTGTCATTGGGGTCAACTGGTTCTGGTACTCACAGGAATCAATCTATGTATACAAAAAGAGCTTTATTCAGATATGTAACTTCTTTACATTAAAAGCATCAGTACTGTGTCATCTTTTTCTAAGGACATTTCAAACCATCAGACCATGAAGAGAACACAATACACCACAAAGAAAGAAGATATGGTAATCAAGAAACCAGGGGACTTTCAAATATGACTTGATTTGACAGTTACTGAGCCCTAACAAATGAAAACATTAGCATAAAAGTATGTTGAAACGGTGAGCCTAATATCCCTCGTCCCAGACCTTAATAAGAGCATAAATACGAAAGATAAAGACCAGGGCTGCAACGAGAGAGAGAGAAGTCCTGGGCTAGGGGCGTCCTGAAAGCAGCCTGTAGGCCAGATCACCAGACCTCCAGACCTGGCCTTGTGACTCTCGTCTGAGCTAGCTGGCTGGCTGTCACACAGGGTGAATGTAATGACCCAGTGAATGGCCAGACCCAGGTCTGCTTCAGACAGCCCTGTAGTCTCAGTCAGCAGTGTGTCAAGATACCACGATCTAATGGTGTCAGTGTCTCCGGCCCAACGCTAGCTACACAGCCAGTCTGTTGATGTTAAAGATTTTGACAGAGTGGTCTGCCCCCGCACTAGCTAGCTGTACCCAGGAGCTGCATGCTGCTGTGTCCCTGCCCTCCTCCTCACCCCCCTGGCCGGCTCGGCCTGCCCTCGGCCTCCAGCGCAGCCTCTTCACCGTCAGCGAGTGACTCTGACTGGAGGGGGGAAGCATTGTCAAGGAAACAACACAAAGAGTGGTGACATACTGTACTACAGTCAGTGTATCAGTGTGTTGTTATGTCTACCTACTGTACTACAGTCATAGTGTATCAGTGTGTTGTTATGTCTACCTACTGTACTACAGTCATAGTGTATCAGTGTGTTGTTATGTCTACCTACTGTACTACAGTCATAGTGTATCAGTGTGTTGTTATGTCTACCTACTGTACTACAGTCATAGTGTATCAGTGTGTTGTTATGTCTACCTACTGTACTACAGTCATAGTGTATCAGTGTGTTGTTATGTCTACATACTGCACTACAGTCATAGTGTATCAGTGTGTTGTTATGTCTACCTACTGTACTACAGTCATAGTGTATCAGTGTGTTGTTATGTCTACCTACTGTACTACAGTCATAGTGTATCAGTGTGTTGTTATGTCTACCTACTGTACTACAGTCATAGTGTATCAGTGTGTTGTTATGTCTACATACTGTACTACAGTCATAGTGTATCAGTGTGTTGTTATCTCTACCTACTGTACTACAGTCATAGTGTATCAGTGTGTTGTTATGTCTACCTACTGTACTACAGTCATAGTGTATCAGTGTGTTATGTCTACATAATGTACTAGTCATAGTGTATCAGTGTGTTGTTATGTCTACCTACTGTACTACAGTCAGTGTATCAGTGTGTTGTTAGGTCTACCTACTGTACTACAGTCAGTGTATCAGTGTGTTGTTATGTCTACCTACTGCACTACAGTCATAGTGTATCAGTGTGTTGTTATGTCTACATAATGTACTACAGTCATAGTGTATCAGTGTGTTATGTCTACCTCAAGCAGACTGTATGTAAAAGAGGTGGTTAGGCGCATGGTAATATAGAATAATGAATTGTATTTCTATGGTTAGGTCAATCATATTGCATGATAAACAGTGTAATATTGCCTAGGATCTAAATACTTGTGTTAGCTCCCTGAGTCTGTCACATACAGATATAATGCACACACACACATATTTTTTTTTTTATATATATATATACATACAGTGGGGAAAAAAAGTATTTAGTCAGCCACCAATTGTGCAAGTTCTCCCACTTAAAAAGATGAGAGAGGCCTGTAATTTTCATCATAGGTACACGTCAACTATGACAGACAAATTGAGAAAACAAATTCCAGAAAATCACATTGTAGGATTTTTAATGAATTTATTTGCAAATTATGGTGGAAAATAAGTATTTGGTCACCTACAAACAAGCAAGATTTCTGGCTCTCACAGACCTGTAACTTCTTCTTTAAGAGGCTCTTCTGTCCTCCACTTGTTACCTGTATTAATGGCACCTGTTTGAACTTGTTATCAGTATAAAAGACACCTGTCCACAACCTCAAACAGTCACACTCCAAACTCCACTATGGCCAAGACCAAAGAGCTGTCAAAGGACACCAGAAACAAAATTGTAGACCTGCACCAGGCTGGGAAGACTGAATCTGCAATAGGTAAGCAGCTTGGTTTGAATAAATCAACTGTGGGAGCAAATATTAGGAAATGGAAGACATACAAGACCACTGATATTCTCCCTCGATCTGGGGCTCCACGCAAGATCTCACCCCGTGGGGTCAAAATTATCACAAGAACGGTGAGCAAAAATCCCAGAACCACACGGGGGGACCTAGTGAATGACCTGCAGAGAGCTGGGACCAAAGTAACAAAGCCTACCATCAGTTACACACTACGCCGCCAGTGACTCAAATCATGCAGTGCCAGACGTGTCCCCCTGCTTAAGCCAGTACATGTCCAGGCCCGTCTGAAGTTTGCTAGAGTGCATTTGGATGATCCAGAAGAGGATTGGGAGAATGTCATATGAAACCAAAATATAACTTTTTGGTAAAAACTCTACTTGTCGTGTTTGGAGGACAAAGAAGGACAAAGAATGCTGAGTTGCATCCAAAGAACACCATACCTACTGTGAAGCATGGGGGTGGAAACATCATGCTTTGGGGCTGTTTTTCTGCAAAGGGACCAGGACGACTGATTCGTGTAAAGGAAAGAATGAATGGGGCCATGTATCGTGAGATTTTGAGTGAAAACCTCCTTCCATCAGCAAGGGCATTGAAGATGAAACGTGGCTGGGTCTTTCAGCATGACAATGATCCCAAACACACCGCCCGGGCAACGAAGGAGTGGCTTCGTAAGAAGCATTTTAAGGTCCTGGAGTGGCCTAGCCAGTCTCCAGATCTCAACCCCATAGAAAATCTTTGGAGGGAGTTGAAAGTCCGTGTTGCCCAGCGACAGCCCCAAAACATCACTGCTCTAGAGGAGATCTGCATGGAGGAATGGGCCAAAATACCAGCAACAGTGTATGAAAACCTTGTGAAGACTTACAGAAAACATTTGACCTGTGTCATTGCCAACAAAGGGTATATAACAAAGTATTGAGAAACTTTTGTTATTGACCAAATACTTATTTTCCACCATAATTTGCAAATAAATTCATAAAAAATCCTACAATGTGATTTTCTGGATTTTTTTTTCTCATTTTGTCTGTCATAGTTGACGTGTACCTATGATGAAATGTACAGGCCTCTCTCATCTTTTTAAGTGGGAGAACTTGCACAATTGGTGGCTGACTAAATACTTTTTTGCCCCACTGTATATATACAGTGAGGGAAAAAAGTATTTGATCCCCTGCTGATTTTGTACGTTTGCCCACTGACAAAGACATGATCAGTCTATAATTTTAATGGTAGGTTTATTTGAACAGTGAGAGACAGAATAACAACAAAAAAATCCAGAAAAACGCATGTCAAAAATGTTATTTACATTTTTTACATTTTAGTCATTTAGCAGATGCTCTTATCCAGAGCGACTTACATCAGCAATTAGGGTTAAGTGCCTTGCTTAAGGGCACATCGACAGATTTTTCACCTAGTCGGCTCGGGGATTAGAACCAACGACCTTTCGGTTACTGGCACAACGCTCTTACCCACTAAGCTACCTGCCACCCTATAAATTGATTTGCATTTTAATGAGGGAAATAAGTATTTGACCCCTCTGCAAAACATGACTTAGTACTTGGTGGCAAAACCCTTGTTGGCAATCACAGAGGTCAGACGTTTCTTGTAGTTGGCCACCAGCTTTGCACACATCTCAGGAGGGATTTTGTCCCACTCCTCTTTGCAGATCTTCTCCAAGTCATTAAGGTTTCGAGGCTGACGTTTGGCAACTCGAACCTTCAGCTCCCTCCACAGATTTTCTATGGGATTAAGGTCTGGAGACTGGCTAGGCCACTCCAGGACCTTAATGTGCTTCTTCTTGAGCCACTCCTTTGTTGCCTTGGCCGTGTGTTTTGGGTCATTGTCATGCTGGAATACCCATCCACGACCCATTTTCAATGCCCTGGCTGAGGGAAGGAGGTTCTCACCCAAGATTTGACGGTGCATGGCGCCGTCCATCGTCCCTTTGATGCGGTGAAGTTGTCCTGTCCCCTTAGCAGAAAAACACCCCCAAAGCATAATGTTTCCACCTCCATGTTTGACGGTGGGGATGGTGTTCTTGGGGTCATAGGCAGCATTCCTCCTCCTCCAAACACAGCGAGTTGAGTTGATGCCTAAGAGCTCTATTTTGGTCTCATCTGACCACAACACTTTCACCCAGTTCTCCTCTGAATCATTCAGATGTTCATTGGTAAACTTCAGACGGCCCTGTATATGTGCTTTCTTGAGCAGAGGGACCTTGCGGGCGCTGCAGGATTTCAGTCCTTCACGGCGTAGTGTGTCACCAATTGTTTTCTTGGTGACTATGGTCCCAGCTGCCTTGAGATCATTGACAAGGTCCTCCCGTGTAGTTCTGGGCTGATTCCTCACCGTTCTCATGATCATTGCAACTCCACGAGGTGAGCTCTTGCATTTGCAAATAATCGCACCAACTGTTGTCACCTTCTCACCAAGCTGCTTGGCGATGGTCTTGTAGCCCATTCCAGCCTTGTGTAGGTCTACAATCTTGTCCCTGACATCCTTGGAGAGCTCTTTGGTCTTGGCCATGGTGGAGAGTTTGGAATCTGATTGATTGATTGCTTCTGTGGACAGGTGTCTTTTATACAGGTAACAAGCTTGAGATTAGGAGCACTCCCTTTAAGAGTGTGCTCCTAATCTCAGCTCGTTACCTGTATAAAAGACAGCTGGGAGCCAGAAATCTTTCTGATTTGAGAGGGGGTCAAATATTTATTTCCCTCATTAAAATGCAAATCAATTTATAAAATTTTTGACATGCGTTTTTCTGGATTTTTTTGTTGTTATTCTGTCTCTCACTGTTCAAATAAACCTACCATTAAAATAATAATATTAATAATAATAATAATAATAATAATAATAATAATAATAATAATATGCCATTTAGCAGACGCTTTTATCCAAAGCGACTTACAGTCATGCGTGCATACATTTTTTTTTTGTGTATGGGTGGTCCCGGGGATCGAACCCACTACCTTGGCGTTACAAGCGCCGTGCTCTACCAGCTGAGCTACAGAGGACCATTATAGACTGATCATTTCTTTGTCAGTGGGCAAACGTACAAAATCAGCAGGGGATCAAATACTTTTTTCCCCTCACTGTATATATATATATATATATATATATATATATATATATATATATATATATACACACTGCTCAAAACAATTTAAGGGAACACTAAAATAACACATCCTAGATCTGAATGAATGAAATAATCTTATTGAATACTTTTTTCTTTACATAGTTGAATGTGCTGACAACAAAATCACACAAAAATTATCAATGGAAATCAAATGTATCAACCCATGGAGGTCTGGATTTGGAGTCACCCTCAAAATTAAAGTGGAAAACCACACTACAGGCTGAACCAACTTTGATGTAATGTCCTTAAAACAAGTCAAAATGAGGCTCAGTAGTGTGTGTGGCCTCCACGTGACTGTATGACCTCCCTACAATGCCTGGGCATGCTCCTGATGAGGTGGCGGATGGTCTCCTGAGGGATCTCCTCCCAGACCTGGACTAAAGCATCCGCCAACTCCTGGACAGTCTGTGGTGCAACGTGGCGTTGGTGGATGGAGCGAGACATGATGTCCCAGATGTGCTCAATTGGCTTCTGGTCTGGGGAATGGGCGGGCCAGTCCATAGCATCAATGCCTTCCTCTTGCAGGAACTGCTGACACACTCCAGCCACATGAGGTCTAGCATTGTCTTGCATTAGGAGGAACCCAGGGCCAACCGCACCAGCATATGGTCTCACAAGGGGTCTGAGGATCTCATCTCGGTACCTAATGGCAGTCAGGCTACCTCTGGCGAGCACATGGAGGGCTGTGCGGCCCCCCAAAGAAATGCCATCCCACACCATGACTGACCCACCTCCAAACCGGTCATGTTGGAGGATGTTGCAGGCAGCAGAACGTTCTCCACGGCGTCTCCAGACTCTGTCACGTCTGTCACATGTGCTCAGTGTGAACCTGCTTTCATCTGTGAAGAGCACAGGGCGCCAGTGGCAAATTTGCCAATCTTGGTGTTCTCTGGCAAATGCCAAACGTCCTGCACGGTGTTGGGCTGTAAGCACAACCCTCACCTGTGGACTTCAGGCCCTCATACCACCCTCATGGAGTCTGTTTCTGACCGTTTGAGCAGACACATGCACATTTGTGGCCTGCTGGAGGTCATTTTGCAGGGCTCTGGCAGTGCTCCTCCTGCTCCTCCTTGCACAAAGGCGGAGGTAGCAGTCCTGCTGCTGGGTTGTTGCCCTCCTACGGCCTCCTCCACGTCTCCTGATGTACTGGCCTGTCTCCTGGTAGCACCTCCATGCTCTGGACACTACGCTGACAGACACAGCAAACCTTCTTGCCACAGCTCGCATAGATGTGCCATCCTGGATGAGCTGCACTACCTGAGACTCCGTCTCATGCTACCACTAGAGTGAAAGCACCGCCAGCATTCAAAAGTGACCAAAACATCAGCCAGGAAGCATAGGAACTGAGAAGTGGTATGTGTCACCACCTGCAAAACCAGTCCTTTATTGGGGGTGTCTTGCTAATTGCCTATAATTTCCACCTGTTGTCTATTCCATTTGCACAACAGCATGTGAAATGTATTGTCAATCAGTGTTGCTTCCTAAGGGGACAGTTTGATTTCACAGAAGTGTGATTGACTTGGAGTTACATTGTGTTGTTTAAGTGTTCCCTTTATTTTTTTGAGCAGTGTATATATATATGTATGAAGCATAGACGTTCTTATATACAATTTCCAAAGGTGCTGAATCTGCTAAATGTTTATTTTGAGCTACACAATGTTGTTTTCTACAGTAGTAGAGGAATAAACCAAACTTCCACAGAACAGGTAACATCAGAACATTGTTAGAACATTTCCACAGGCTTTGGCCTTCAGTCCATAGATTTCCCTTCCTTCTCTTCATGACTCAGTGAAAATGCCAACAGGTGGGGCCTTCACAAAAAGAGCCTGCTGATTGTATTTCCTCTTCAATAACCCTCCGTTCAATACACCCACCTGAGTATGTTCTTTCTATGGCTACCGTCCAAATGGTACACTAGTCCCTACATAGTGCACTACTTTTGACCAGGACCCATAGGGTAGGAAACAGGGTGCCATTTTGAACGTACCCTAAAAACTCTCGGCAGAGTCATAAAAACTCCCGCCTAAAAAGTCAGAGTACCTTTTGGGGTATTTGTCATTGAGAGATGTTGTCTTGAGGAGGCTCCAGTGTATAATAATGGAACCAGTGCTAATAGGACAGCTGGACTAAAGGACTGTAGTTAGTCAGTGCCAAAAGGTGTGTGGGGGGGGGGGTAAAATACTATTTTAGAAACTGAAATGTGTGATGAAAGCTTGGGATTGTGTGTTTGTGGTGCGTGCATGCATGCATGTTTGTGTAAAGGATACGAGGAGTCTGTCTCTCCATATCTGGTCCAGTCTGTTGCGCCAGCAGGCTCCTCACTGGGTCTCCACTTATACAGCAGGACCTGGCCACTCTCCAGCCCCACCGCCAGCAGGTAGCTGGAGAAACATCCATCAATCAATCAATCAATCAATCAATGAAACTTTATTGTCCCAGATGGACATGTGGATGACAGGCAGGCTTATTGTCCCAGATGGACATGTGGATGACAGGCAGGCTTATTGTCCCAGATGGACATGTGGATGATAGGCAGGCTTATTGTCCCAGATGGACATGTGGTTGACAGGCAGGCTTATTGTCCCAGATGGACATGTGGATGACAGGCAGGCTTATTGTCCCAGATGGACATGTGGTTGACAGGCAGGCTTATTGTCCCAGATGGACATGTGGCTGACAGGCAGGCTTATTGTCCCAGATGGACATGTGGTTGACAGGCAGGCTTACAACTAGACATGCATAATAGTTCAACACAGATAACACAAAAGACTAAATAACACAGAAACATCATCATCAACTTAAGAAGCCGGCTGGAAATAAAGTGCATGTGGAAATAAAGTGCATGTGCAACTCAAATATGGGTTACTAGGCCATTGACAGACAGCACACACAGGTGGCTACAAGGGAAGCATACACACACCATCCATACACACTCCATCCATACACACTCCATCCATACACACACCATCCATACACACTCCATCCATGCACACTCCATCCATGCACACTCCATCCATGCACACTCCATCCATACACACTCCATCCATACACACTCCATCCATACACACACCATCCATACACACTCCATCCATACACACTACAAATAAGATATGAAACCCCTAGGACCTCTTGTTGATCTGAAAGGATTGGATAGGTTAAAGGCTAAAGCTTCCCTATGCCTTCTTGCCTTCTGATAGGCTGCGTATGCATTTCCACCATATTGCTAATACCTATCCAATTGCAGGCCTACAATAGTGTCTAGGGTGAAGGGGGCTAGCGGTTAAATTGGAATTCAGAAAATAAGCGCTGCTTCAGTATTGTACCTGTTGTCGGGGCAGAGGACGGGGCAGAAGGAGACAGCAGTGGCCGAGTCTCCTACGTCTAATATGGAGGAACAGGGCCGGATGACTGGGGGTTCAACAGGGGTCACAGTGGCCTCAGAACTACTGCAGTGACCCCATACTATCACCTGTAGAGAGAAAATTTAATGAAGTTATACTGGAACTTCAGACTAACACAAAGCGGCTTGCGAAAGTATTCACCCCTCTTGGCATTTTTCTTATTTTGTTGCCTTACAACCTGGAATTTAAATTGATTTTTTGGGGGTTTGTATCATTTGATTTACACAACATGCCTACCACTTTGAAAATCCAAAATATTTTTACTTGTGAAACAAACAAAATAAACAGAATACTTGAGCGTGCATAACTATACACCCCCCCAAAGTCAATACTTTGTTGAGCCACCTTTTGCAGCAATTACAGCTGCAAGTCTCTTGGGGTATGTCTCTATAAGCTTGGCACATCTAGCCACTGGGATTTTTGCCCATTCTTCAAGGCAAAACTGCTCCAGCTCCTTCAAGTTGGATGGGTTCAGCTGGTGTACAGCAATCTTTAAGTCATACCACAGATTCTCAAATTAGATTGAGGTCTGGGCTTTGACTAGGCCATTCCAAGATATTTAAATGTTTCCCCTTAAACCACTCAAGTGTTGCTTTAGCAGTATGCTTTGGGTCATTGTCCTGCTGGAAGGTGAACCTCCGTCCCAGTCTCAAATCTCTGGAAGAATGAAACAGGTTTCCCTCAAGAATTTCCCTGTATTTAGTGCCATCCATCATTCCTTCAATTCTGACCAGTTTCCCAGTCCCTGCCATTGAAAAACATCCCCACAGCATGATGCTGCCACCATCATGCTTCACTGTGGGGATGGTGTTCTCGGGGTGATGAGAGGTGTTGGGTTTGCGCCAGACATAGCGTTTTCCTTGATGGTCAATTTTAGTCTCATCTGTCCAGAGTATCTTTTTCCATATGTTTGGGGAGTCTCCCACATGGCTTTTGGCGAACACCAAACCTGTTTGCTTGTTTTTTTCTTTAAGCAATGGCTTTTTTCTGGCCATTCTTCCGTAAAGCCCAGCTCTGTGGAGTGTACGGCTTAAAGTGGTCCTATGGACAGATACTCCAATCTCCGCTGTGGAGCTTTGCAGCTCCTTCAGGGTTATCTTTGTCTATTTGTTGCCTCTCTGATTAATGCCCTCCTTGCCTGGTCCGCGTGTTTTGGTGGGCGGCCCTCTCTTGGCAGGTTTGTTGTGGTGCCATATTCTTCCCATTTTTTAATAAAGGATTTAATGGTGCTCCGTGGGATGTTCAAAGTTTCTGTACTTCTCCACAACTTTGTCCCTGACCTGTTTGGAGAGCTCCTTGGTCTTCATGGTGCCGCTTCCTTGGTGGTGCCCTTTGCTTAGTGATGTTGCAGACTCTGGGGCCTTTCAGAACAGGTGTATATATACTGAGATCATGTGACAGATCATGTGACACTTAAATAAAGGCGACCTGTGTGCAATCTAACTAATTATGTGACTTCTGAAGGTAATTGGTTGCACCAGATCTTATTTAGGGGCTTCATAGCAAAGGGGGTGAATACATATGCACGCACCCCTTTTCCGTTATTTATTTTTTAGAATTTTTTGTATCAAGTAGTTTTTTTCATTTCACGTCACCAATTTGGACTATTTTGTCTATGTTCATTACATGAAATCCAAATAAAAATCAATTTAAATTGCAGGTTGTAATGCAACAAAACAGAAAAAACGCCAAGGGGGATGAATACTTTTGCAAGGCACTGTAGGCTATGTGTGTGTCCCAAATGTCACCCTATTCCCTATATAGCTCTATGGGCCCTGGTCAAAAGTAGTGCACTATATAGGGAACAATGTTACCATTTGGGATGCAGCATATGATTAACAGTATTTTACTGCCTCTTCCTTACCATTGTGACCTTTACTTACTGAGGAGCTCATTTGTAACTAACAACCTTTAAAGGATGATGCTGGCTTGAGATTAGCACATCATTACATTTCATGCCAGTCTTGCATTGACGTCAAAGGAATCTTAAGCTAGGGATCAGGGTCTGTATCAAAAAGGGTCTCAGAGTAGAAGTACTGATTCATTATGATTTAAAAGGCCAAACTTATCCTTGATCAGCACTCCTTCTATGAGACGCTTTGTGAACACACGTCCAGACCTAAGTGAATAGACGTTGAAGTCTGAAGAATACAAGCTACCTCTACTAACAACACTAAGGTTTTGCTTGTGTAGAATAATTACCTTCTTGTCTCGACTCGACGTCACAAAGTACTTGTTGTCGGAACTCCAGTCACATGACCATATGATGCGTGTATGTATGGCCGTGTCCTTCCTGGTAGATGTGTGCAGGGAGAAATGGGGTTCTGGACAGGGGAGACACACACAGGCACAATTTATGACATTATTTCAAATGCCCATCTACCTTGCAACATTTGTCACACACAAAAACAAGCTTTCTAAACAGTACATAACTGCTCAGCGGTAACAATGAATCTCTCCACTGACACACAACTAAACCCAAAGCCTCAGTTTCTCCTCTCCATGATGTCTGTCATGACACACTGTTGTCTGTGTAGTTCCAGCAGCCAGCCCTCTAGAGAGACACTGTTGTCTGTGTAGTTCCATCAGCCAGCCCTCTAGAGAGACACTGTTGTCTGTGTAGTTCCAGCAGCCAGCCCTCTAGAGAGACACTGTTGTCTGTGTAGTTCCATCAGCCAGCCCTCTAGAGAGACACTGTTGTCTGTGTAGTTCCAGCAGCCAGCCCTCTAGAGAGACACTGTTGTCTGTGTAGTTCCAGCAGCCAGCCCTCTAGAGAGACACTGTTGTCTGTGTAGTTCCAGCAGCCAGCCCTCTAGAGAGACACTGTTGTCTGTGTAGTTCCATCAGCCAGCCCTCTAGAGAGACACTGTTGTCTGTGTAGTTCCAGCAGCCAGCCCTCTAGAGAGACACTGTTGTCTGTGTAGTTCCATCAGCCAGCCCTCTAGAGAGACACTGTTGTCTGTGTAGTTCCATCAGCCAGCCACAGCATTGTTTTCCCCCTCTAGAGGCTGTTTGTATTCAGGCTGGCTGTCTGGCTCTGTCTCTGTATCAACCCACCTCCAGACACACACACGCAAACACACAAACACAGACACACATGATTCGGCTGGTTCTGTCTGTCTTAGGGATGCGCATTTGACATTTTTTGACTGTTCCAAGTACTCACTTTTTTTTTTTTAAGAGTACAAAAAAATTAGATATATTTACAACACAAGGGCAAGGCCCGCATTGGAAAAAAATGTGTGCCAACATTTATCTATATGCCAACAGATCGCAACAATGCCTAGTTTATCATAACCACTACAGATAACACATCCTAATGGCTGGATTGCCTCATACATATTCAGTCAATAAAAAACAATTGCCATATTAATATATTCAAACTGTAATATCAACTAGTTATATTATATCGTGGAACACAATCTTCAGAAAGGCAGTAACCTCAGCAATGGTGCTTGCTTGTAGAAGACTATGGCTGTCCAATGGCATAGCCTTGTTTTGTTCATTTACCAGACAAGACGCTCTTATTTCCCGAGCCCTTATCACAGTCAAGACACCTATTTTATAGCAAAAAAACATAATGTAATTTAACAGAATAAAATATAAACAGAATATTTTTCCAAATGTTGCCAGTGCGATGTGATGCGCATCTCACGTCTGGAGCAGTTATTCTCAGAGTGATCATTTGAAGCGGGGCTCAGTTTGGCGTGTTGAAAGAAAAAAAGAAAAAAAAAATCATTTATTTTTATTTTTATTTTAGATATAGGCCTCAGACGTTCAATTTAGTTTATTCTGCCTGTTCTTTGGAATTTTCTAAATGGATGAACAATTCCACCACATAGAACACTGCATGGTGATGAATTATGGCCACTACATCTGTTTGGTGAGTAGGCCTAGGCTTATTGATTCTGATGAAAATACGCTCTTTGACTTTATCAAACTAACGTTTTTGCATATTTTCAGTGTGGAACCTGTCTGTGTTTAGGGGGGGGGGGGGGGGTTATAGTCTAGGCTAACCAATTCTAAATAGCACTAGCAGTTTACAAAGTAGCCTAACTGCACCTGGTTGGAACACATATTTCCCTCCTTCAATCAACCAGTCCATTTTGAATTTGTGATAAAACTGTCATCATTTGGCAAGGAATTTAGCTTGTGTATCCCATCAGCAAACAGATTTTTTTATGCCCACTGTCCCACCGTTTGTATAGGCATGTTTCCTGTCCCACCGTCTGTATAGGCATGTTTCCTGTCCCACCATCTGTATAGGCATGTTTCCTGTCCCACCGTTTGTATAGGCATGTTTCCTGTCCCACCGTCTGTATAGGCATGTTTCCTGTCCCACCGTCTGTATAGGCATGTTTCCTGTCCCACCGTCTGTATAGGCATGTTTCCTGTCCCACCGTCTGTATAGGCATGTTTCCTGTCCCACCGTCTGTATAGGCATGTTTCCTGTCCCACCGTCTGTATAGGCATGTTTCCTGTCCCACCGTCTGTATAGGCATGTTTCTTGTGTGTGAACTCAGCACGCGTGTGTAGAGGGAGTGGTCGGAACGCAGTTGAGTGAGTGAGACGCTGAGGGGAAAGGGACTTTAGGGAAAATAACTGTGTGATGCTTGCCTTGGTTTATTTTTTGTTGTGCCCCGCAAATGCACATGTACAAATGGAACACTAGAGTAAAAGCTAATTATTAAAACAAAAAAATGAGGGACAAGCCACAAAGCACATTCCACCCAATAGTTTTGGAAAAAATGTTGATCTCTGGTTAAAGAAAGAGTTTTGACGTACGTTTCATTACTCATACCCATACCTAGTCTGCCTGTATCAGCCCGTCTCCAGACAGCGCCATGGCTAATAGCAGTGTAAACACACACACACACACACACACACACTCCTCCCTACACCTGCACACACATACTGGTGCTGTCGGAGCTTAGGTAGGCCTGTCTTCTATCTACAGCCACTCTCCATCCCTGTCTTGACGGGCCGCCTGGGCCATCCTGTACTGTGCTTTCCAGCCCCTCGATTGGCAAGTCTAGACTGGTTAAGCAGAGTTAAGAGTGTGTGTGCGTGCGTGCGTGTGTGTGTGTGTGTGCATGTGAGCCTGTGAGTAATTCAGGGCTCAACTGGAACAGACTGCCAGTTCGCCGGGTGCAGGGGAACCCACCGAGGCTCCCGCCACACAGGCAAA
Organism: Coregonus lavaretus; assembly: GCF_964263955.1. Classification (NCBI taxonomy): domain Eukaryota; kingdom Metazoa; phylum Chordata; class Actinopteri; order Salmoniformes; family Salmonidae; genus Coregonus; species Coregonus lavaretus. The sequence goes on along the minus strand of NC_139990.1, from coordinate 4,296,615 downwards.
TAGGGAAAGAAAAACAGTTGCTCCACCGGTTAGGGCCGTGTCACTGGTGATTTACCTGACTGGGTTTAAATGGGGATTGGAGACATTGGTTGTTTGGCGCCAGACTTTCCCTAGGCTAAGTAAAACAGGACTAAACTAGCTCTTGGCTGCTTAAACACCTGACATGAAACTGAACTAACTCCAAAAGCAGGAAAATACAATTAAAAGAAAAAGCATGTTGAAAGAAAGAAAGAAAGAAAGAAAGAAAGAAAGAAAGAAAGAAAGAAAGAAAGAAAGAAAGAAAGAAAGAAAGAAAGAAAGAAAGAAAGAAAGAAAGAAAGAAAGAAAGAAAGAAAGAAAGAAAGAAAGAAAGAAAGAAAGAAAGAAAGAAAGAAAGAAAGAAAGAAAGAAAGAAAGAAAGAAAGAAAGAAAGAAAGAAAGACATGACCCCTCAGCTCACCTGTGTTTGTAGGGGTAGCGGCGGGGTCGTCCCGTCTCCATAGCGACCAGGTCCTGTCCCGGGACACGGCCAATAGGAGCTGTCCGTTGGGAGAGAAGGCCATCTGGGTGACGGTGAGGCTGTGGCAAGGCAGCGCCTGTAGCTGGCGCCAGGAGGTGGCGCTCCAGAGCAGCACGGCCGCATGCTCGGCCTTAGAGGCCTAGAACCAGAGAAGAAGAGATGCAGTTGGAGGACCATACTGAACTAGCTCAGCCTTAGAGGCCTAGAACCAGATAAGAATAGTGGATGGAGGACCACACACATAGCTGACAAGATAGTCATAGGAAACTATACCATACCATTCCAGCCATTAATATGAGCTTGTCCAAGTGCCACCAGCCACCACTGTATTGTATAGTTTTAGCCAAACTATCTCCATTCCTCACCAGTGGGCATACAGTACACAATTCTCCCTCTGTGTTTGGTAAACACTCATTTTAAGCTTTGACTCAAAGATGTACTAGCAACCCTGGTCTAGTCTATTCAAGTGACGTAAAAAATTAAAATATATTTTTACGTTCTGTAGGCCTATGTTTTTATTGGCTAAAGGAGAGACAGCAGGAAAGATAAATGGGCCGAATTGGAACCCACAGCAAATACTGTATGCACGGACTGCTAGACCACCCAGGTCAGGTGACGTCTGCCTTCAAATCACATCATTCCAATTGTGATAGGAATCTGAATGATCCTGATGGCTGCTAACAGACTTCAACTGACAGATAAAAGGTTATTTCTCTGAAAGATCGACACTATCAGATTGATTTAGCTTCCGATTAAAAAGCTGACTGTCCACCCGCACTGACACTGACCTCTACCAAGTCCAGCAGCAACGTTGGACATCCCCTGTGTGCTAACGTGTGTGTGTGTCTGTCTGTCTCTTTCAGTGTGTGCATGCCCAATTGTGTGTGTGTACGTGCATGTCATAGTGTGTGTTTGTGTGTGTGTTCACCAGTGGTGGAAAAAGTACCCAATTGTCATACTTGAGTAAAAGTAAAGATACCTTGATAGAAAATGACTCAAGTAAAAGTGAAAGTCACCCAGTAAAATACTACTTGAGTAAAAGTCTAAAAGCATTTGGTTTTAAATATCAAAAAAGTATAAATTATTAAAAATTCCTTATATTAAGCAAATCAGAAGGCTCAATTGTTTTTTTGTCTTCTACGAATAACCAGGGGCACACTCAGAAAGGATTTACATACGAAGCATTTGTTTATTGCGTCTGTCAGATCAGAGGCAGTAGGTATGACCAGGGATGTTCTCTTGATAAGTTTGTGAATTGGACCATTTCCCTGACCTGCTAAGCATTCAAAATGTAACGAGTACTTTTGGATGTCAGGGAAAATGTATGGAGAAAAAGTACATTAATCAACCGATTCAAATAATCAACTAATCATCGAACTTTGGTCATTTGAATCAGCTGTATAAAAAAAAAAACTTTCACCCCTTGGGGTCCCGAGGAACGAGTTTGGGAAACCCTCCTGTAACCAGTAAATGACATATTTAAGGAGGCGGATCTACAACACATATTTAGAAATATGTTACGATGCAATGTCAACATGATCAAACACAAGTCAAACACAACCCTTTGTGTTAACCCTTCAAAGAAAAATAGGCAACTGATATATGGCTGTCACCTAACAAAAAATCTAAAGATCCTTGTGCGCCCAGTTGAGAGCCGGGAACTAGGTAGGTTCAAAGCCATAGATGAAGAAGAGAGAATAAAGCTGTGATTTAACGTTGGTTGGACCAGAGCTAGCTAGCTATCTAACAAGCTTGTGTGTGCAGAGTGGCACCAGAATTTAAAATAAAAACACGTCTTACCTTTTTTGTAGTTAATAAATCCAATGTGAAATGCGATAACTATAGTATCCTTAATTAGCATTGAAAAAGTTAATCCAGCCTTCTCTAATAAAATGTGTTTTATCTCCCCATTTTCTGAATCACGCTTGTAACGTCAGTAGGCTACAGTAGACTATGCTTCGGAGGGGGAGGGGCAGGTCGCCTACACACACACAAACACTGGCAAAGACTTCCAGCTGGCCGGCAGACACTGGAATACGGTTCTGAATGACATAGTGAGGGCTTTGCATAGGCACTTTGTTGCATTTTTTGTGGGACTTGAAAAAAATGCCGGTTCTGATTACTCATTTTATTTGTAATTTTTTTTCGGTTTTCAGTTCTGTTCCTGAACCAGTTCCATCCCCTGCTAATAAGTACAATCTGAGATGTGGTGTGTGGGGGTGTGCGTGTGTTTTGCTACAATCGCAGATAGACGTTTGGCCTCCCACTTGTCACACTACCTTACATGCCGATGCCACCACCGTCCTCCCACTGTCAGACGCCAGACAGAACATCTCAAAGCCGTGTCCGTACCTGGAGAGCGGGAGAGGGAGAGAGAGAGAGAGAGAGAGAGAGAGAGAGAGCGGAGGGGAGGGAGGGAGGGAAGTGGAGTGATGAGAGCTTAGTCACCAGATAAGACTGTGATAAAAGCCAAGTGGTCAAACTTGAAGCACAAACAATCCTCCTGAAAGTTTTAAAATGGCGCATCTAAGAATCTCTGTAGAATCTCGCTTCTGGTGTCAGAGCTGCCGTCCCAAACGGCCCACTATTCCCTATTTAGTACATAGGGTTCTGGTCAAAATTAGTGGACTATATAGGGATTAGGGTGACATTTGGGACTCAGCCAGAGAGTGGAAGGTTTTCTAGCTGGAATTATGGAGATTCTACTCAGACAGCCTATAAAGGTTAAGAAGACACAGAAACCTTACTGGTAAAGACAGCTAGAGCTAGACTGTGGAATTAAACAGTGACGTACAGGACTCTAGAATAGCAGACTGCACACACGTGGGCACACACACACAAGAGCACAGAAACATCTCATCCTCTCAACCTAACAAACCTTCTAAACATTTCGTATTCAGAAATATACTCAAAATAGAAACCCTACCTCAGAATCAAAAATATGATGCCACATGAATTTTAATGTTGCTATTACGTGTTCAATTATACAATGCATTCCTTGCCAAATGGGAGTAAGAAAAGTGCTATTCAAAAATACAATGGCTGCACTTGCAGTAAATGTCACAGCTGTACGTCATGTTAACGCAGGACTGACTGGTAAATAGATTTAACATTGGAGGCAATATATTCTGCTGGGGAGAGAAGAGGCTCATGGGGAAATCTGCATTCTGATTAGTGGGAGGTCTTTGGCTGGCTCCGAACGTGGTTTAGAAACTCAGACCCATTTTCAGACCCATTAATCCTCACAGGAGGCGAAACAAAACATAACTGGTAATTTGTCTATAAATATGAGAAATGCATTGAAATGTCATGTCGCAAGGAAAATGGATGCTGCTCACAAAAGGTTGAAATCATAGATGCCTCGTGTACATTCCTAGACAGAAGGAAACAGCGCTGAAACATTTTCTGACAAGTCCCCATCTGATTCTGTAGTTGATAAAGTGTGTGCAAAAGTTGTATTCTCTAACATTGGCTGCCTTTACACAAGCAGCCCAATTCTGATATTTGGCCAAATGTTTGGCAAAACAGCTGATCTGATTGGTCAAAATACCAATTAGTGGAAAAAGATCCAAAGAATTGGGCTGCCTGTGTAAATGCAGCCATTGAGACAAAAAATGTGTGTGCGTGCGTGCTTGTGTGAGGATGGAAAGGAAAGGACTGTTAGAAGGATCATGTGACACTAACAGTTTTTGGACCTCAGGCCATAGTGTGTTTTGGAGAAGGTGGTCCTCTGGAGGGGGCTCTGTGGACACACACAATAACAAAGAAAGTCAATTTCAAAATAATTACAAACTGTATTTAACATATTCAACATTCACTCTAATGGGAACCATTTTCCAATTGACTAAATGAAGATTGTATCTATGTGGAGATTGTATCTACAGTGGGGAGAACAAGTATTTGATACACTGCCGATTTTGCAGGTTTTCCTACTTACAAAGCATGTAGAGGTCTGTAATTTTTATCATAGGTACACTTCAACTGTGAGAGACGGAATCTAAAACAAAAATCCAGAAAATCACATTGTATGATTTTTAAGTAATTCATTTGCATTTTATTGCATGACATAAGTATTTGATCACCTACCAACCAGTAAGAATTCTGGCTCTCACAGACCTGTTAGTTTTTCTTTAAGAAGCCCTCCTGTTCTCCACTCATTACCTGTCTTAACTGCACCTGTTTGAACTCGTTACCTGTATAAAAGACACCTGTCCACACACTCAATCAAACAGACTCCAACCTCTCCACAATGGCCAAGACCAGAGAGCTGTGTAAGGACATCAGGGATAAAACTGTAGACCTGCACAAGGCTGGGATGGGCTACAGGACAATAGGCAAGCAGCTTGGTGAGAAGGCAACAACTGTTGGCGCAATTATTAGAAAATGGAAGAAGTTCAAGATGACGGTCAATCACCCTCGGTCTGGGGCTCCATGCAAGATCTCACCTCGTCGGGCATCAATGATCATGAGGAAGGTGAGGGATCAGCCCAGAACTACACGGCAGGACCTGGTCAATGACCTGAAGAGAGCTGGGACCACAGTCTCAAAGAAAACCATTAGTAACACACTACGCCGTCATGGATTAAAATCCTGCAGCGCACGCAAGGTCCCCCTGCTCAAGCCGGCGCATTTCCA